>NC_060911.1:11158711-11183711 GCF_014805685.1 Silurus meridionalis | reverse complement strand
TCTTCTGCATATACAGAAGAAAGACATCTGGCATCATAATCCATCAAAGGCTTTTATTCACAATCTTATATGCAGGAGAACCATTGATACGTATTTGTTCGAATGACTATATATGCATTTAATCCTTCATTCTTTGGGTTTAGAGCTTTTTCTTTCACAAAGCAGAGGATTACAATATTTACTCTTTCGTTTCATGGTTTGTTAGGTGTAAATTTATAATGATGGATGGAAAATAAAAATGTGAATGAGACACCAGAAGTAGTAACAGTGTTAGTGACAAGGTCGGGGGTTTTAAGCCTCAGAAATGTTAAGCTCCAGGCTGTGAAATGTATGTATGTGAATGAAATGCTTCTTAGACCTATTGAGTGACTTTTACCCCTTTAAAGTCTAAAACTTAAAACTGAGCAGGTGAGGGCAGCTTGGTGGTGCTGGGATTTAAACTTCCGAACCAAAGTCCAATGTCTTAATCATTGAGATACCATATTGATCTGCTAATAAATATGTGTGTGTGTGTGTGTGTGTGTGTGTGTGTGTGTGTGTGTGTGTGTGTGTGTGAGAGAGAGAGAGAGAGAGAGAGAGAGAGGCGTGAGAGACTGAAGCCTACCTTCTTCTGCAGAATGCAGTGGAAAATGAAGATGAACATCCCTTGCAAGGAGTTAAAGATGGTGAAGAGGTAGGCCATGATCACCGTGTTCTCATTAATGTACATAAGACCGAAAGCCCAAGTCAGGCCAAGTAGACACAGCAGAGCGATTGCACCAATCACCCATGATCTGAGAGCGCAAAAAAAAAATAGAGGACAAAAATTACTACAAGAAAAAAAAAGAGTATACACACAAACCAAGAGAGCAGAAGAAGAACGATATGAAATGGGACCCCATTAATGACTCGAGCCAGTTATCATTATCTAGGGACATTACGATGTTGTCATTTTAGTGGCTTGTATTCGGACTGGAACAACATCGAGAGCAGAATATAAACAAGCCACGTACTTGGGTCATTATTCGCTGGGAATCAAATGTCCCGCTGGCTGCTGCGCCTCGACGTCTTTGAATCTGCTAGGCTGTACTTAGCGCTGAAATCCACAACCATTTACAGACGCCGTTTATGCGTTAAGGTCATCCTCGCTCACTTAGTCACAAACTCACATGCTGTGTGTAAATCATTTATACTGAGTCCCATGTTACAGTGACAGTAAAGTTTGACATTAAACCTAGATCATTAGCGAGAGTGAGTGTGTGTGTGTTTGTGTGTGTGTTTGTGAGAGAGAGAGAGAGAGAGAGAGAGAGAGAGAGAGAGAGAGAGTCGCTGTCTAGAGAAAGAAAGTGTATCATGTATCACGGAACTGCCATTATCTTAATCTATGTTCATACTAGCAAGTGACAAATCACTTGTGTCAGCTGCATTTTGTTGCTTGTGGGCGTACACTTTTCAGCATTTATTTCTATTTTTTTGGTTGTGTGATTTACATGTTATGTTCTAGGCTACACACTGGCTTTACTGACAGATTAGCAAGAAAAGCTACCGCTATTAACAACCTGTATTAGTGACACCACAGGCACCGGTTTCCTCCAAAGAATATATGTGCACAATTAATGAGAGGCATAGTTTCTAAAAAGATTAAATAAACGCACAGTTATTTGCTTTTCTCATTTTAATGTTGGTCAAATAGCAAATGGAAACTACAGTATTTCACAAACGTGAGTACACCCCTCACATTTCAGCAACCATCGCAGTGTATATTCTCAAGGGACAATACTATAAAAATTATAAAAAAATAAATAAAAATTAAAAAATAAATAGAAAATATATTTTAGAGTATTCAATATGCAGCTTGTATATCAGTACAGATTTACTGCCCTCTGAAAATAACTCAACATACAGCCTTTATTGTCTAAATAACCGGCAACAAAAGTGAGTACACCCCAAGTGAACATGTCAAAATTGTGTCAAAGTGTCAGTATTGTGTTAACAAGATTGTTATCCAGCACTGCCTTAATCCTCCTGGGCATGGAATTCACCAGAGCTGCACTGGTTGTTACTGGGATCCTCTTCCACTTCTCCATAATGACAACACAGAGCTGCTGGATTTTAGACACATGGCCCTTCTCCAAAATCTGCTAGAGAATGCCCCACAGGTAGGATAGGGTAGGAAAACTGCTGTTCAGCCCAGTTTTTAAAGGAAGGGCATCATGTTCAGCTTCAGAATTTCACAGTACATGTTGGAATTTATGTGCATCTCAATAAACCGCAGCTCCCCAGTAGCAGCAGTACTCATGCAGCCCCAGACCACCTCCATGCTTCTCTGTAGACAAGACACAATTTTCTTGGTTCCCTTCACCAGGGCGTTGCCACACATGCTGGACACCATCTGAGCCAAACAAGTTTATCTTAGTCTCATCAGACCACAGAACATGGTTCCAGTAATTCATGCTCTTGGACAGGTTGACAACAAACTTGTTGCAGTGTGTGGCATATGGTCTGAGCACCTTCCACTTCTGCAACCTCTAAAGCAATGCTGAAGCACTCATGCGTTTGTTTTGTTAAGCAGCTTCTGCACCTGACGCACAGGACCAGGACTCAACTTCTTTCAACAACCCCTTTTAGTTCTGTTCTGAGTGGAACCTGTCTTGGATAACCTCTGTATGACCCTGGCCACTGTAGTGTAACTCAGTTTCAGGTTGTTACCGACATTCTCATCGTCTAAGCCATTTTTGTGAAGAGCAACAATTCTAATGATCAAATCCTTTAGAGAGTCTTTACCATAAGGTGCCATGTTGAACATCCAGTGGTCAGTATGAGAGAATTTTACTCAAAGCACCAAATTTTAACTACTTTAATACAAGACACACATATTTGTATGGTAAGGCAAAAAACGAACATGATGGATAAGATGGTTAAATGATGTACAGCTGTTATCACTGAGGGTGTACTTACTTTTGTTGCCAGCTATTTAGACAATAATGGCTGTATGTGAGTTTTTTCAGAGGACAGTAAATCTGTACTACTATACAAGCTGCACATTGACTAAAATATATCCAAGTTTAATTTCTCAAGTATTGTTTCTTGAGGAAATATACTTAAATGGTTGCTAAAATGTGAAGGATTTACTCACTTTGGTGAGATACAGTAATTGCAGGTAAGAATTTTAGTTGCACGAGGGGAGCTGAATAAATGTCTAACCACATGGGACACAGGATAGGAAGTTGATCATTTTAATTTTTATTTATTGTATTATTATTTTAACATGTTCTACCAAATTAAACAAAAATGTTTTCAATGTGGCCAATTTCTGACATTTCTCTGAAAAGATGATGCTCTTAAACTGGTCTGCATGTGGTTTCTCATTTTGCTTGGACAGCAACATCACCTTAAGTGAACTGTTACATACTCCACTTCTTTTCTCTGTTATGCTTCATTATAACTTCTCAACAGCACAAAATTATGACAAAAATCGGATTGAGTAGCACAAACTTTGTTCTCGGCGGCAATGTATCAGACAGGTATGGGTTTTTAGTATCACATATGAAAAAAGATAAAATCAAAATTGAAAATGTTTTTTTGCCATTCACACAACAAGAAAAATATTGGATTTGGTTTGCTTTTGACGGCTAAATGTAGCCTTTGTCACATGCTTGTGTTTATGATGATCAAAAAAAGTAATCTGCTATACCAGAGGTCTATAGAAGCACAGTCCTCATTTAGATCTATCTACATCTCAGCAACACTAACAGATCCTAAGGTGTTACTAATCATTTACAGTAAATTATTTTGCCTAAGGCAGCTCATAAAAACTGGTCAGCAGGGTGAGAGGTTTTCATAGGTTTTTATTTTTTTTATTTCATAGGTTTATTTTCCCGCTCTGATTTAATTAGAAAAACAACAACTGGTGCATCAAAAGGAAATCGATCTCAATTAATCTAATCTGTTAACACACCACAAATTGGTATCATAATTTATAGTCACCAACATATTAATGCTTCAGCACCAACTAGTCGCTGTTCATCAATGTTAGACACATTTTAGTTTAATCTTCATTAGTTGAGTTACAACAGGACAAAAATTAAATACTAGATTGCCAATAAACGGACAACAAATAGGTTCACACAAACAAAAGGTTTTGTTGTGATTTTTCAGGCACCGACATTTTGCATGACTCTTAGGAAGGGATAAGTTTAACATATTTAGTGAACTTGGATTGAACAATGGAGACGATGAAACTATACAATCCAATCAGAGCAAACACTTTTTAGAGCAATCCTTCTGATTGGCCAAAAAGCCTTACCAGTGGACATGAGTAAGTTTCAAGCATCAACAGTATTCTGAAATCATAAAAGAAGAAATGGAAAGAAGAGAGAACAACAACAGGAAAAAAAAAAGTGAAAAAGGAAAAGAGTGTGAGATGAGCCTGATGAATGATTCATCAGTGTCATAAATAAACTAAAGCAGAAGTCAAAGAGATTGAATGCATAAACAGGAAAGAAGAAATAAATACAAAAATGCACACATTCAATAATGATGGTATAAAATAGATTTTTTTTCTATTGCACCCAATTTCACACTTATAAGAGATTCAAACAGATTTTTATTTTTTACACTTTAGGTGTGACAGCCATATGAAAATCAACAGACAATACCCCAAACACACACACACATATATATATATATATATATATATATATATATATATATATATATAGGGAGAGAGAGAGAGAGAGAGAGAGAGAGAGAGAGAGAGAGAGAGAGATTTTCAGGTCATCTTTTTTGGTAAAATGCTCCAGTCTGTTTTAAAGCCAAAGAGCAAATCAAATTCTCATTTTAAAGGCTGGATAATTCTAGTAAAAAAATTATCCTTTAACTTTCAAGTTAATGGCTGCATTTTTCCAGTCCGAAATGAACCTTGCAATATGTAAGCAATATGAGAGGGGAAAAAAACTCCTCAATGAATGTATATCACTAATCTCAATAAGCACAGACTCAACCCATTTTACTTTTTTAATAAAACTTGTTAAATAAATAAATAAATAAATAAATAAATAAATAAATAAATAAATAAATAAAGCATCATAAAGCTTTGTTTAGGTCATCTACATCAATTCACTATACATGTACAGTATGTGAATTAGAATACTATATAACAACTGTTATAATACGATGATAATAGCATATTAGCATAATACTATTGTCATAGGCTAATGCAAAGAGTGTACTCTAAGCAGTACACTGATAAAAGAGACTTGAAAACAGCTAGCAGGTGATGGAAATTGTAGTCACATATTGAAAAAAAGCTAGCGAAGAAAGTTATAGAGAGCACAGAGTGTACATTAGAACCAGAAAAACAGATTGTGTTGCTAAAGATTACAACTAATGAAATTATAAAATTAGGATGGAGCCAAACCAGGGAGGGACTTCAAGACTGCAGCAGTCCTGTAATTTAAGCCTCAGTGCTTGTGATTTGTTTTGTACACATAATCTGCAAGAGCTGCAGTCTGATTGGCTTTTCATACCTTAAACTTCTGCATAGTAAAGTTTGTTGGATTTTAATTTTGAAAGTATTGCTTGAAGCAGTCAGTGGTAAATAAATGTGATCATCTGACAATTGATGTTTCATAATTATGTTATGTTATGAACGATGAAGCATTGAATTCTGACTGTTGCCTATCCAATATCCTTATACAGACTTAGCATTAGAAAAGTCAATTCAAATCAATCTGAGATGACAAACATGTTGAAATTTTGACATGTTTTTAGAATTTTTGTAAAAATTATTATTATTATTATTATTTTTTACATCTCTAGAAGAAATCTCCAGGGTCATTGCTTTGTATCAGTCAGTGGCAAAGGTGTATTTAAATTTGTAAAAAATCTTTAGAATGGAGATCTTTAGAATTATGCTTTTTTGTTTTGCTGTTTTTAGTTTGTTGTAATGAGATGAACTTGTTCCATAAACATTCCAGAACTTGATGTAACTAGAAATGGATAACATGTCTTTCAATTAATAAATTCACGATTTGTTAGCACTGATTGTTGTAAATTGCTGTAAATTAAGAATTAAGGGCTGTCCATAGCCCACTGTTGATTACTTTACAAAAACATATTGTATCCTTACTTATAGGCGTGTTTAAAGAAGTTATGTGCAATGTGTTTCCCTTTCTAAAAGACTTTAAAGTAAAACCATTTTTGGAAACGAAGAACCTTTCCAATGAAACATTATATAACTTCTGAAAGAGCCTATTTTCTCTGAGAGCGTAGGTAAAAATGCATGAAATACATCTGGAGATAATTAATTTTAGAATAGAAATGTTCTTGGTAAACTTCCAAAGCCACTGTACTGACATACCCCATTACTCTTGATTGAGCTAATACCTGAGGCGGTTATAAACTATGCTAAATATTTTCCTAATGTTTTAAACATGACATGCTACGACAGCATTCGTTTGATGTGTTTGCCTTTGTTGATCTTCGTCCTCCTCACTAGACAATCAGATGTTGTTGTTTTGTCTGGCTCTAAACTTTGCTTAAGTCATTCACATACAGATTCATTCACCTGCCTGTCCAAAAGCAAAGCTTTTCACATCTGGTCATTTTTTCTTCCCTCAAATGGCATTAAGTTCCAGCTCTTTGTCAAACATTAAGGCTCAGATCAGAAAAAGTTGAGGTAAATCAAGTAAAAAAAAAATAAATTAAAAAATCTTTCAACTTTAACATATTTGATACATTTTCTAAAGCATATACTTGGTCTCAAGCAAGAATTCATATTTATGTACTGTATAAAGACCTGAGCTTAGGCATGCAGTAAACATGATGATAATGATATTGACCTTAGCAGTCACAATGTTTTTGATATTTTGGATCCAGGTTTTAGGTTTCTCACTCCTTCATCAAGAATTATTTTCTTTTTTTTACCTCACATCACCAGAACCATTGACCAGTTCATTAGCACTTGTATGTGATTAAAACCTTGTGAACCTCTGATTCTTTCAAAATGTCTTCCAAAAATCTTTAAAATTTAGTGATGCAAAGTTCAGTTATGTTCAGCTACAATATGAATGATTTAAAGCATGTTAATATGATCAGCACACATACAAAAAGAAACCAGCTACATGATTATACAGGGGAGCTGACCACCTGCCTAATATTTGGTAGATACTTCTAGTAAGCTTTCATGGCTCGGATAGATGCACAGTTATATAAAGATCTGGGGGAAAATCCTCACCTTTAAACCTCTGTTATGTTCCTCAAACCATTTTAGAACAGCTTTTGCAGTGTGTCAGGAAGCATTTCCTGCCCACTGCCATTACGGAAAACTGCTGCCATCAATGGATGTTTTTGGTCAACAAGGTTTAGATTGGTGGTGCATGTCAAAGAAAAGCATACATGTGGACACAAGTTTTGCCAGCAGAACATTGAATAGGGTATCATACTGCCCTTGCTGGCTTGCCTTTTTCACAAAGTGCATCCTGTTGCCATTGCTATCCCAGGTAAGTGGCATACAAGTAAAAGAAAACAAAAACATACGACTAAGCCACCTTTATCCATTCCTCGATAACCCAGGTCTAATTCTCACAAAAATTTTTGGTGATTTCTGTGGAGGACAGGGGTCAGCATGGGCTTGCCAACTGGTCTATGGCTATGAAAATCCATACACAGCAAGCTGTGATACACTTTGAGTTCTAACACTTTTCAAACAAAGCCAGGATAAAATATCAGTGAGTCTTTTGGTAAATACTAAACATTGTATATCAGAAACACCCTAAAAGACTTGCAGTTTTGCAAATGCTCTTACCAAGTCATTTAACCATCACAGTTTGGTGATGTCAAAGTAATTTTCTTTCCCATTTTTTCTGCTTTCAACACATCAACTTCAAGAACACACTGCCCACTTGCTGCTTAAAGTATCTCAGTCCTTGTAAGCCAATGTGATAATCAATGTTATTCACCTGTCAGTGGTTTTAAAGTTATAGCTGATTAATGAATTGTTTTAAATGTTTAATTATTAGAGTTTAAAGGTTCCAGGGTCGTTAATCAAATCTATCCTTTTTTCTTAGTAAGGTGGGTAGCACTTGATTAATGGTGCTTGGACCTGGAATAGAACAATAGTGTCAGTCCTAGTGCTGAGCTGGTGCCTCTGCAATGTGAACATTTCTTTAGCAACACAACCTGTTTTTTTTTTTATCTTAACTTTTGCTCTCTTTTCTCTTGAAACACTGCAAGGTTACATCCCATTATCACATATAGCCATTAGTACATGAGGTTGAGAGTTGATTCATGCTTTCTCTGAAACACCTGAAGCCAAATGCCACATCATTTTCTTTTACCATCTTAAGGCAGCTAATTGTGCTTGAGTCTACTCTTTATGAAATTGCCCAGTCCCACACTAATTGACAGAGGGTGAGAGAAACAAGGCCATTCTTTCTTTCACATGGCCAATTATGCTCTCTTGGTGGCCTCGTCATAGACAGACATGCTATCATTAAGATTTCACCTCCTGGTGTTCAGGATTGTTTCACATGAATATCCTAAAGATCTGCATTTCAGTTTCAGTGCATAAAAAAACAGTTTATGCAAAAGTGTCACTCTTTAATGAGTCTCAATTCTACCTGAATAGTGTAGATTTGTACCTAAGAACTGCTGCTCTAATCAGAATGACACTCCGTTATTCAAAGGGATCCATATTCTTTATAGTTTTACTAAAATTCATGTTTTGGGTAACAGAAACACGCACACAAAAAAAAAGATAAGCTGAGATCTATATTAACTACGAAAATTCAACATCATTTATTAATAGTATTGTTCCCTTAAAACCTTTGTTTTACACAAAAGGCATTCAGGGACATTGCAGAATTTTTGTATAGATCATTTGAGCTGAAGAGACTGCATACTTATCCTTCAAAAACCATGCTCAACAAAAACATATGCCATTATTTAATAACTCATTAAAGTAAATTTAAATCCTGAATAAAAAAAATTGCCTCCATCCGACACACATTATAAATTCGTGACACTGGCCGTATTGAGTTATCAAGGGTGCTCAAGTAACTGTCAGTGCACAAGGTAAAAATTATATTAAATATAAAATAGCAGCATGCAGTGCAGCAAGGACTATTGTATAAGTTGTTGAAGCTATGCTGTTTAATTAGACCAAATTTATAGTAAGTATGGAGATTATTACAACAATGAGTATTCATGAAGCACTACTGTTTTTACAGTTTACTATATTGCCACTTGTTTGTGGGCACCTGCTAATACGATTTGTATGTGATTTTTGAATATCCAATTCCACATTTACTCCCCATTTGCTGTTGTAATAGCCTTCACTCTTCTGGCAAGTGTTTCACTAGATTTTGGAGTGTGCACCTTACAGTACGGAAACCTGGGGTGCAGGCTGTGTTCCAATTCATCTCAAAGATCATCTCAAAGATTCAATAGGGTTAAGGTCAAGTGCTCTACAACAGGCCACTCAAATCTAATCTTCTAATCTAATCCATGTAAAGCTTAACACCATGGAGCTGGCTTTGTTCACAGGGAGCTTTGTGCTGAAAGAGGTTTGGGTCTCCTAGTTTAACTGAAGAGAAAATTTTATTCTACCACATCCAAAGACGTGGTATCACAATATCACAATTGTTTGCCTACATCTTTTTTGGTAACAGTTTGGGGAAAAAACACATATTGCTGGAGAAGTCTGGTGTCCCAATACCATATAGTGTTTTATGAATAATTCTTATGTTTAGATGGATTCAGAGTCTGGTTTTTGAATCTTTTTTGTCAGAAGCCATTGTACGAATACAATTCTATTGAATTTATCTTCGTGCTTCTGATGATAGAAACAGTGGCAGGGATAAAGGGATAAACCTTGACTATGAGTTCCTGAGGAACTTTTCTATATTTCCTTACTCAAAAGTCATATTTTTTTCTCCATAACTCTGATCGCTTTCCTGAATGTAGGCCACGAAATTTCCGTTAACCAAATTTACACCCAATTACAAACATCAAAAGGAATAACTAAATAGGAAGTACAAGCCATGTAACCTAGATTCAGAAATTACGCTCAAGCACAGAGCTAGAAAGGACTGAACACTCAGAAGTGTACAGCAAACACTTTGTTTCTTTTCACTGACCCCCTCAATTACAGTAGCACAAATCCAGTGGAGTTAAAGGTGCTGAAGGAAGTAAAGACTTTCATAGACCAAGAGTTAATAATATAGTTGTAACAGGTTCTCAAAGTGTTTACATATAATATGTTTGTAGGTGTAAATCTAAGTGAGAAATAGATGACAATTTGGGCCATGAGTCAAAGAGCAAGAAATATGGACAACACAAGAATCAAAGCCACACAGATACACAGCCACAAACACTTACTTGATGTTGTCCAGGCAACCAGAGTCAGGCTTCAGAATAGCAGTGTGGTGGAACATCTTGTAAAGTGCAATGCCCAAGAAGATGACGTTCAGCTGCAAACACACACACAGACACACACACAAACACGGTATTAGAACATACTAAGAAACATAAATTGCTAATGCCATTGTTCCTCTTTTTCTTCACTCTCTTTTTTCTCTCTGTCTGTCTCTCCTCTTTCAGTCCGCAGTGGTGTCAGTGGTGTACTGTCTGTCTTGCTGGGCTTTTAAAGTTCACCCCAACACACCCTGACTTTCACATAATTGGAAAAATGTCTTCTGCGGACCATTATCTGCATCCCGTTGTGTGTCTGCATGTGTGCGTTTGTGTGTGCTTGTGTTTGTGCATGTGTGCGATGGAGGGAAGGGTGGTAGTGGTTCCATAGAGTGTGTTCCTGTGTGACTGTATCCATGTATTTACATAAATGTTGAACTCTGTGTGTGTGTGTGTGTGTGTGTGTGTGTATGTGTGTACCATTATAATGAGCGTTGCAGGACCAATGAAACTCCAGATAAAGTAGGTGTCTAACCGTAGCCAGCACCTGTAGAAGGCAGATAGGGGAAGAGAGAGAAAGAGACAGAAGAGGAGGAGGATAGACGGAGACAGAGATAGACACAGTGAGCCAGAAATACCTCCCAACCTAAATGAGGTGATCTCATACATTCCTGCTCATCTTGGTTTGATGACTGGAACATCGTTAGAACCTTCTGGAATGTCCCGCGGTGCCCAAATTGTTCGGAACATAAACGAGTGACTGACGGCCAGTAATTGAATTATTAAACTCCTCATCTCTTTTGAATCACCTCTAAAGCCCAGTGCGTGTATGCATGTGTGTGTGTGTATGTGTGTGTGTGTGTGTGTGTGTGTGTGTGTGCATGTGTGAACCAAGTGAACAACTATGCATGCATTACCCATTACCCAGGAGCGGAGTCTGTATGGAAATGAATGCAAAAGCCAAATGAGATTATAAATACTTTATAGTCTCCAACAGGGTGTACAAATGATGTACAGCAGGACAAAACGATGCAGACAGTACTTTTGTCATTTATTTCATCGTTTACCGAGCTGATCATGTTTCCAGCCTCCCACTCAATGACATCATCTGTTCTCAAGGGAACATGCACTCACTCCAACTTCTCTCTACAAGCTCAAAAAAAAACCCCACTAGATATGTTTAAAAAATTATGATGATTTTTAAAACCTTCCATATATATATATATATATATATATATATATATACACACACAAAGGTACATACAGCCATTATTGCCAAAATAGCTGGCAACAAAAGTGAGTACGCCGTAAGTGAACATGTCAAAACTGTGTACAAAGTGTCAATATTTTGTCGGAGCACTATTGTTACTGTATGTAGCACTGACTTAATCCTCCTGTGTAGAATTCACCAGAACTGCACAAGCTATTACTGGGATCCTCTTCCAATTTTTCATAATGACAACACAGAGCTGCTGGATGTTAAACACATAGCACTTCTTCATCTTCTGCTTGAGGATGCACCACAGGTGCTGAATAGGGTTCAGGTCAGGAGACATACCTTCAACAGTTTGCGCCAGATATAACATTTAGAATTGAGGCCGTTCAGTTTTGGTTGTATCAGACCAGAGAATCTTGTACTACACAGTCTGAAAGTCCTAGAGCCACATGTCTTCCATTTTAGAACTATAAAAGTGTGTGTCTTTCCAAATCATGTACAATCAATTAACTTTTCCACAGATAGACTGGAGTCAAGGTATAGAAACATCTTAGCAACAATAGAAAAAAAGGTTAGGTGAGGCACCTGAGCTAATTTTCATGTGTCTTGTTCCAAGGAAACTGTTTATATATATATATATATAGTAACAATGTGTCGTCATAACTGTTTTTATGACAGTCCCTGACACCGACTCCAAAACTAAGAATATCATACCCTCCAACATTTATTCACCTTGAACCTAAAATGCGTGTATTCCTTTGGGGTATTTTTTTAGACTACTGAAAGCAAAGTTTTTACTCTGTGACCCCCCATTAATATTTTATACTAATATTAATATACAGAAAATATTACAGGGGGTGTTGAACAGCTTGTTTGACAGTTGACTTATTATTATTCTTGTCACGGTGGACTTTGTCCTTAGGACAGACAGGTGGTGTATTGTTTGTGTCAGTGTGTAACAGTGTCATTTCATAATTGCACGAATTCCAAATAAAAACTTGCTGTGAATTTTTGAACTTCAATCATTTGTATTTCAGAGAAGGATGTCGAGTTGTTTGTTCTGCCAGACTCCGGCAGAGTCGCATAATGGATGGTGATCAATGTCCAAATTGTCTGGGATCAGAACATCTTCGACAAGCACTTAAAGAGCTTTGTTTCCAACTGAAGCATAAGTGGAGTATGGAGTGAATAGAAGAGCAGGCAAGTCTGTCGAGCAGTCATGACCTCAACATACTGGCATGTTCACACAGGGCAAAGAGTCAGACACTCGTAGCAGTGTGAATGCTACATTTGTATGCATGCAAGATAAAAGACTCACTCTGTGGTGCAAAACACTGGACATGAATGCCCTACCTTTCACTGTACACTACATGTTTTATCTAGCGTACATGTCAGCTAGAAGATATGTGTTGGCAATGTCTAAAACTAGGCAAAACTTTTCTTGAACAGGTGCAACATCTCAGATTTTCAAACAGAATAATGCCAGGGCTCTTCACTTATACCAACCACTGGAAAATGTCAACACTAAGTGTTCAGTTTTCATTATATCGCATGCATCATGTATCTGAAACCAGAAATTCTTCTAATGGTTATGGTGCTGCAGTTTTTAAAAAACAAACATTATTTTTAGTTAACTTAAAATTATAGTTGAATTTGGATTAGAAAATCTGATTTGGATTGAAAAATTAAACATGACTGTTACTGAATATGGAGTTTTGGAGAGTGTTTGTTACTGTATTAAAACATTTGAAATTGTTTGTTACTAAATTTTTATAAATCTGGGTAACTGTGTTTGTAGATGTGAGGTTAATAAAAAAGAAAAAATAATTAAGATCGTGACTGAATGTAAAGATTTGAAGTAGAGTAATTATTGAATTTAAATTTTTTAAAGTGGGATTATTACTGAATTTCGAGATTTGTAGTCCGATTGTGGCTGGATTTTGAGAGCCGAAGAGAGGTAGTCACAGTATATTGAGATTTGAAGTTGAAGTAAATTGAGATTGTAACTAAATTAAAGATTCGTGTGATTTTTAGTGCAGTTAAAGATTTAAAGTGAGATTATTAAAAAATTGACGAAATTATAATGGAATTATTGCTAAATTTAGAGATTTTAAGTGAGATTGCTACTGAATTTACATTTACGCCATTTGACAGACGCCCAGAGCAACAGTTGAGGGCTAAGGGCCTTGCTCAAGAGCCCAGCAGTGGCAGCCAGGTGGTGCTGGGAATTGAACTTGTGACCTTATACCGTAATATACCACTAACCACTTAGCTACCACCTACCTATTTTGAGGGTCAGACTGTTATTGTCACTGAATTTGCAAATGTAACGTCAGGCTCTTAATAAATATGTAGATTTGAAATGTGTTAAATTAGTGAACTGAGTGATCTAGTCAAGTCTGATTGTTGGATGCAACATACAGTTACTAAATTGTAAGAATTGTAAATTGCAAAAATTCAGATTATCATTTATCCCATTTTAAGCCTTATCATTAATCACTTATCATTTCTTAGCTAATAATTAAGATGTGACTGATTACACCTTTTGGATTCATTGTTTAATCAGTCTTTTAGAGATTTTAAGAGTGATTGTTGCATTAATTGTCTGTGCCTGTACTTACACATGATTCGTGCCATAGCTGCGGTAGTCGACGGCAGCGGACACAGCCACAATGAGCGCTGGTACACCATAGCCAGTAAGGTAAAAATACTTGGTTCGAGAATACTCGCTCTCAAACACCTCCACCAGCATGATGTAGAGTTGCACACCTTCCAGAAACATCCATGTGAACGCAGCCAGGAAGAAGAAGTGAAGCAGAGCGGCAAACACTGCACATGCAATCTGTGAAACAAACACACACACACACACACACACACACACACACACACACACACACACACACACTTAGACAGGGACAATATACCGGTATGATGACATAGTGACAAAATAAAATTATAAATTTTATTCTATTATCATTATTTCTGTATTACTATATGTATATAATAAATAAACATAATAAATATACACAGTATTAACAAAAGTATTGAGACACCTGATTTTTACTTGTTACTTTTACCACAAAACTGGAGGCGCATAATTGTATAGAATGCCTTTGGATACAATAGCGTTAATTTTCCCTTCACTTGAACTAGGTGACCCAAAACTGTTCCAGCATGACAGATGTAAATATACTTTACATGGATTGCAGTGGAAGATCTTGACTAGCCTGTTATAGAGCTCTGACCTCAACCCTAAAAAACACCTCTGGAAAGCTGGATGCCCCCCAGGCCCCCTCACCGTACATGCATCAGTACATCAAGTATGCTCCGGAACATCTTCCCAGAAGAGTGGAAGTTAGTATTAATGTAAATGATAAATAAATGTGGAATTAAACATGATTTTTTATGGTCAGGTTTCAACATTTTGTCCATATAGTGTATTTCCAGGTGTAGCAGATGGCAAAAAATACAAGGCACTTAATGTACTTGGGGAAAAAAATAAATGTTTCTAAAAGAAACAGAATATATCTCAAAAACAGAGTGGATGCAGCCAATTGAACTCATTAAACATTTATACAGGCTGATTTTGTGAAAACACACACACACACAGACACACACACACACAGACACACACACACACACACACACACACACACACACACACACACACATTCACCTACTATGATGCTATTAGTACATAATTCATGTCTTGATTACAATTTGAAAGCAGGTCTCACTTAAATGAGTTTTCTCAATGGATTTTCCACATTATTGCTCTCGCACACTCGCATTCTCAGAGGACACGAGCAGGTTTTCCGTTATTAACAGGAGGTCAGAGAGCCACTCCAATCTGGTAATTAACGACAGCCAGGCGCCAATCCTAACCACTTACAAGACGGCGGGTGTATATATGCAAGGGCACGTGTGTGTGTTCATGTGTGTGTGTGTGTGTGTGTGTTTCCCACCCCTTTCTAAAAAACAGACACACAGAATTCCCCAATATGATTAACAGCCTTGATGGCAGTGCTTTGGGATGAGTCACTCTTTTATCAACACAATAACATTAATACACATGAGAACCCTCGGTACCTGTACTTGTATAAGATTGTAACTGTAAATGTAATAATGGCTCATGAATAAGGGCACATTTGTCAGAAGTGAACCGCCCATGCAACTGAGGGATAAATTAGTTGTTGTTTTTTAAAAGTGTTCTTGAGAAACATTTCACAAAGTACTATTTTAGCTCTTTTTCACAACTTTTTTTTTCTTTTACTTTCTTTTACTGGGTCAAAATTTGTCACTAATAAGCAAACACAAGTAATAATACAGTGGCAGCGTCGACTGTTGGGACGCTCTAGTTGCGCTCTGAAAGCAGCACAAGTTGTATAAAGAAATGATCGTTCATAAATGATGGCTCTTGCTTGTACACAATCAGTTTTAAAAAATATATACCGGTAATTTTTTTCATTTTCTGAAGGTACTGCAAAATCTTAATACACACAAACACACACACACACAGATACACAGAACTCTGTGTTATTCCAGCAATAAACCATCAAACCATTTCAATATAACCACAAGTGTTTATTGGGAATGTTACAAATAAGTATTTCAACTATTAATTTAATAATCAAATAATCGATTTTGTCAATAGAGTTTTTGTCATAGTTTTATAAAAGCAATAAGCTACTTGATGACGCGCTGGGAAAGTCATTTCACCTTTCACGATTGTAACACCAGTATAACACTGTACCTCACACCCTCGTTTGGCTTTAACACTGTAAATTAAGCAAGGTATTGATAGTTTAGCTTCTTAAGGGTTTTCAATGGAATATTTAAATGTTCCAATTCAATTAGAGTACATTTCTCACAATTGAAACTGGTACTACCTTACATTAAATTTCTCAGACATTAATATTTCCATTTCCAGAAAAAAGGGGTGTACTTTCTTCTGTAACTGTAACGCACAAGACCTGACCTGTGGATGAAATCGTAAACTGATCAACGCGTATGCTGTGCCATTCTTAAATGAATAGAAATAATGAAATTTTAGCACATTGTTGTGGAATTAGAGAGATATAAAACTCCTCAGAGTGCTGTTATTGGAAAATAATCAACTCTGGAGAGGTAACAATCAGTGGCGTAAAGTATTTGAGTAAATGAACTTCATTACTGTACGGTTTTGGCAACTTTCTAGTTTTACTGAGTATAAAAGATTAAAAGCAACTTTTGCTCTTTTGTCAACATTTATTATTCAATAGATGTACTTTATACTCCACTATATATTATTGTTCAGTGAACATTACTAATTGCATTTTGCACCTCTGTTATAGATGTTATTAAGGCTCAACAATGGTCAATAGTAACATACTCTAAAACTTTTACTCAAGTCTTAAAGTAATTGAATTGATGCCTTTTAAATTGTAATGGTGTAAGTATTTTATACCGCTTGTAACAATTTTTATGTGAGGGGCAAATCACACTACAAAGGTGTGTGTGTGTGTGTGTGTGTGTGTGTGTGTGTGTGTGTGTGTGTGTGTGTGTGTGTGTGTGTGTGATTCTCACAGGCTGGTCTGAACGGTAGATGCCGACGAGGAAGAGTGTCTCGGCGATGAAAAGTGAAATGCACAGGTTCTTGTGGATGGTGTTGCGGTCGCTCTGCAGGCCACGGAAGAAGCAGAAGGTGAAGATGCAGATGAGCAGGCAGACAAGCGAAAGCAGGATCCCCACCCATGTGATCATATCCAACAAGGTTGTTTGCATCTGATCTGCCTTCTGTGTGACAGAGAGAGAAGAAAAATGTGAGGGGAGAGAAGAATATGGAAAGAACGGAAAAGAAAAAATGGAATACAATACCTGGGCGAAGAGTTAATAAAGAAAGGGGGAGAAGATTGTGAAAAAAGAGGAAAAATAAAGAGGAAAAAAGACATTTTTGCAAGAGGCAGAAAAAAAGAAAAATATTTTCGATTTACAGTAAGATATGGAGAGTTTGGGAAAAAAAGAAAAGAGAACAAAGAAAATAAATACATTTGTGAAAGATCTGGGGAGAAAAATGAAAATAAAATAAATAGAGCATAAAAGGGCAACCATTGAAAAAAAAAAAAAAAAGGAAATGTAGATTTGGTGTGAGAGTTTGACAAAAATCATAGAGAGAGGAAGCAGTTAAAAAAATTATACATAAATGCAAAATAACACCATGTAAAAGGTATATGTCATAAATTTGGATATTACTGCCAGAAAAGGTTTATATAAACATCTCATAAACAATCAAGGACAATAAGAATGTAATACGATGAAAACAAGTACATCCCCTAAAGACATTGGTTTAAAAACTTGAGTCTTTTGTCATTTCTGCTAAAATCTGTTACTTTCCTTAACCTTGATTTTATTTGGATGTACACTTTTTGAAATTCTTGCCAGCCATATGTGTTTTTTACCCAAAATGTTACCACCATGTGGGAGGCACACAGTTAAAAAAAGTATGCCTATGGCTGTTGTAGCATTATCTTTTCACTTTGAATGAACTAGGATACCCAAACCTGTGCTATTTGACCATCCCATCCACATTTAGTCCCTTTTTGCTGTCAAAATAACCTCCACTCTTCAGGGAAGATGTTAAACTAAATGTTGGAGTGTGCTTGTGGATATTTGTGGTTTTTCAGCCACAAGTGTGTTTGTAAAGTCAAGTACTGATGTAGGTGAGGAGGCCTGGGGTGCAGTGTGTTCACATTCATCCCTAAAGGTGATCAATAGGGTTGGAGCTCTTAATGGAGCTGGAATTGTGCACAGGGACATTGTCATGCTGGAACACGTTTGGGTCTCGTAGTTAAAGTGAAGGGAAAATGTAATGCTAACACATTCAAAGACATTCTGTAAACGTTTGGCATATTCACTGCATTATTGGTCTTTACCCTTTTAACTACTGATATCTGACTACTGAAAAGATCCAATGTCAGCTGAGGAAGTAGCAAAGCGTAGAAAAGAATGGAGCCGTCAATCAAACATGCGTGTTTAAATTTCTCCTGCACTGTGTGCATGACATTTATTGGTGGTTAAATTGCTATTAAGTTCAATGAAGGTAAAATATTTTGGCTGATTAATTTGATTGTATTAAACAGCTATAGGGATCATGGTCCGTGTGATCTCGGCTGCTGTGTAGAGAACAGATGATGAGGGGGAAAAGTCACTCAGCATGCACTGTCTGAACTATACAGAGCAGAAACAATGCGGCTTATCCATCAGTGGCTTCACGGCCTTCGAGTGTTCAAATAACAAATACATTTCATCTGCAGTATTAGAAAATGAACTGAAGCATAGAAAACACACACTATGTGCTCACAGAGGCATGCACACACACACACACACACACACACACACACACACACATATACACACAAAAGCACAGAGCAGTTGAATAATCATTCATCTGTCCATTCAATGTCCATTAATGCAGCAGGGAAGATGAGGAAAAGAGGCATTGCTGTGTGTGTGTGTGTGTGTGTGTGTGTGTGTGTGTGTGTGTGTGTGTGTGTGTGTGTGTGTGCGTGCGTGTGTGTGTGTGTGTGAGTGTGTTTAAGGTCAGCTCTGCCCTCAGTACACAGCATTTACATTTATGTATATAATGACCTTTATGCATTTTGTGCCTTAACAATTTCGGCACCCACCTCACATTCATAAATGCCATGGCATACTTTAGACCCATAATATGTGCACCATTAATATGTGTGTGTGTGTGTGTGTGTGTGTGTGTGTGTGTGTGTGTGTGTGTGTGTGTGTGTGAATATGAATTTTTTATTGCAGATCTATTTATCAAATCTCCAGCTGACAAATTTTACCCTCAGCACATGAGTGATGAATGTGTGTGAGAGTGAGCGTGTGTGTGTCACACAACCTAAGAGAGGTAACATAAATTATGAGCTGCCTGTGCTCGATGACTTCAAGAAATCTGATTCTCTTCCCCACTTTTGTTCTCCCTCTTGCTCCCCTCCCATCTTCTTCGCCATTTGATAATCCTGATTTACTTGTGGTTTGGAGGATTAGACAGAATGTCTCTTGCAGCGAAGGAAGTGGAAAGCTAAATGACGCCCACCTCCATCTTGTTACATTAAATGATGGATCAGAACCTAACTGCTGAACTAAAGGCAAAGACACACCCACTCAGGTTCTCTGTGATTATTTCACTGCTTCAGATCCATACATAATGATCTGAACAGGATTATTTAGTTTTTATTCTGTTTATAACATGTCGATTTGCCAACAATTATATGCTTATATGCAGCTTTATACATCCAACATGGTTATAAAGTTCTATATAAATGGGTCTATAAGTTTAGTGTCTATAAGTTTGTTCCTTATATTTCCTTAAAAAGAACAAAAATAAAATAAAAAAAATATTTTTTTCCTTTGTTATTTATTATACACTGACCAGGCATAGCATTGTGACCACTGAACAGGCATAACTTTATGTAGCTGCCTAATATTGTGTTGGTTCCCTTTTGCTGCCAAAACAGTTCTGACCCATCAAGCATTAACAGCATTAACTTCTTCAGCAATTTAAACTAGAGTAGCTTGTCTGTCGGGGCAGCCTTCGCCCCCCACGTGCATCAATGACCCGGTCGCCGGTTCACCACTGTTCCTTCCTTGGAGCACTTTTGATAGATACTGACTACTGCAGACTGGGAACATCCCACCAGAGCTGCAGTTTTAAGAGATGCTTTGACCCAATTGTCTAGCCATTACAATTGCCCATTTTTTGCTTTATTTCTTTCTGCATTACAGCTGTCTCATTCTGTAGGTCACGATGGCTACAGTTATTTATAGGCAACACATTTGTTTGAAAGACCGATTATAATTGGTCTGCATACTTTACATTAACTATAGATGAGTTTGATGTCATAAAACATCCATTGGACAAGTTGACTGCAGTGTGTCTGTATTTTTTCCCATGCCCATGTTAACCACACACACAGATATGGTGAGACAATTGATGGCACATCGACTGTTGTAAAATTTAACACAAACTGACATGATAAAAACTGTAATTTCACCATAAATTCATTTAATTAAAGTATACTACTATGCTACTATGTTTAATAGCACATTACTAATAGTATACTACTTTTCTTTACAGTCATCTTACTATTTTAAGTCCAGGGTAAAGCAAAGTAAAGCAAAGAACTTCAACAGATACAGAGTGATAGCTTTTCTTTTGTCGCACTACACAATAAAAACTCAAACTTTTCAATAACTTTAACAATGTTAAAGTTAATTTTTGGATTGAAAATTTATATAATTGAGAAATATTTATTGTTGAATTTGTAGCAGACAGAAGTCAAAGATCCATAGCACACCTATGTATCACGAATCATGGCTCAGTAGCACACTTTACTTATGTGAAAGCACAATGGTGCATACCACAATACGTACTGGTTACCCACTGCAAACAGGAGTGCATGTTAACCTGGTGTTAGAACATGCTGCTATAGGAAGAAAAATCACATCTGTTTTATTACTTTCCAATAACAGCATGCTTTATCAAATAACTACAAATACCTGAACTGTTCTTAATAGAATACTATTGTGTTATATTTATGTAAATATATTCACATAATGTGACCAAGAATTCAAAATATTTAAACTGTTACCTCACGATGATGCTGGCAGGAATTCAATTCAATTCAATTCATTTTTATTTGTATAGCACTTTCAACAATAAACATTGTTTCAAAGCAGCTTTACACAGATAATGTGGTGATTAAAAATGAATATGTTCTTTATAAATGTAAGTTTGTCCCTGATGAGTGAGCCGGTGGCGACTGTGGTGAAGGAAAAACTCCCCGAGATGGCATAAGAGGAACCTTGAGAGGAACCAGACTCAAGAGGGAACCCATCCTCATCTGGGTTGCACCGAATGTCCATTTGTAGCAGATATAATGGAATGTTATTTATAAGTATTCGGCATCCCTTCAAATTTACGACTTAAGAATTGTAATTTTTTTAATTCCATTAGACTGGCAGGCCTGATTGCAGGAGCAGATGGTGCATTGCTGGGTCTCAATTTTTTTTGGGGGGTTGAGGGGGTGGGGGTACAAGACATGCAGTTTTCTCAACAAGCCAGTTCCGGCTTGCTAATGTTGCTTTCCTTCAATCATAACAATGTCTGGGTGCATATTATAGGAACGAGAGATCAAACTACTGATGCATGTTGCAACAGTTTTTTTTTATTACTTATACTGTTGTTTTTTTCTTAAAGTATCTTTGTTGCTTTTGTTCCAAATGTTAATAGAATACATTTTTTAAATGAAATCGCAATAAAATGATTGTAAATATTTAGTTACAATACAAAAAAGTTTTTTGGGTAAATTATCTGCACAATAATTATCTACCTACCCCACTACTCTCTTTAAATATATTGCATAGCTATAATGTGACTAAAGTGTTAGATAACTCCTTGCCAGCTAAACATTAACAGCTGTAACAGCTAGAATGAGTCCCAATACCCTCAACTGTAATTGATTTGCTAATACAAAAATTATCGAAGCAGTCTGCATGTTGACACCTAGCGATTGCCATTCTTTTAGTACCACAAGCATCACCAGCATTTTTATTATGCTAGCTAACGTTAAGGATATTAGGAATAAAGTTTAGCTTGAGCCAATGCATTTCCACTGACTAAAATCAATCAGTGATTTCTAATTTAACTTGTACTACAGTTGTTCCTGGAGGATGGGTATTAATGGTAATACATTTCTAGGAATTTCGATTAGCATTATCATTTGATTCATCTGGACACATCCTCTTTCTACATCTACATTCTACATCGTCTTTCTACATCAATCCTTCTCCTAAAGGTGACCCAGCTGATGCTAATCAAACCACAAATTGTGTCCAAGTCAAGTCAAGTCAAGTCAAGTGGCTTTGTCCAGATGGCTAGCAAACAACTTTGCTCCAAGGTTATCCCCTTTTAAACCACAGCTACCTAGAGGCTCCCTCTGCTGCATTTGTTGTATCATGGATGGCATTGCTCTCCTCCTTCAGGCAAATGCACTAAAAGCTTTAGCCAGAGAACATGCTATGTATCCTGTGCAAATGACGCCAATAGGGCAGTGCCTGAGGGACTCAGACAAAAGAAGGATTCCTGGTCTCCAGGTGGTGACTACAATAGACAATGGGAAATTGAACTGCTTCTCCAGGTAAACCAGCAGGCCCAAGGTCAAAATTCCTGCAAATGTTTGGCAGGTTTAATCTTTGGCACTACGTTCTACACTCTGGTTTAGCAGATGTGATGCAACATATTCATGTAAAATGGCAGGTTCTTTTAGATAGTACACCTTGTGATTATTTTAACTTTCTTTTTTAAATACCACCCTTCCTGCCCCAGAGGAGCATTTCACTCAGAGATTGTCATAATAATTACTGGTAAAGTTTGAGGTTTTCTTGTGGACAGTATGTTTCTTTAGTGTAAGATATCTATCGATGTCAGAAAAGAGCAAGAATCTGAGGCAGATCACAGATTCAACCAAACTGGTCAGATAAAGACTGGAAAAAGCTCAGGTAACTTTTTCTATCCTAATTCAAATTTTTTTGTAATCCGTTGAGTTGCTTTTCTTTTCACCACTGTTGTAAATAGTGATTGCCTAAGTTACTCTATCCTTCATGGCAGCTCAGTTTTGTCTACTTTTCTCTGCCCTCTCCTATCAACAAGGTGTTTCCACCCACACAACTGGTGCTCACTCTATGTTTTTTGTTTTTCACACCATTTTGTGTAAACTGTAATGACTGTGTGAGATTAATTTAAACCATTGTGATGTTTGATGTAAACATTAATAAAGGATCTCTACCTGTATTTGCATGAAATTAAGCATTGTGCTGCTGTCATATGTATGGAAATTTGGAAAACTGTATAAAAAACAAAGTGGATGTACAGTATTAGTGTATCCATGACCTCTCAAAAAAGAACTACTATTCTTTACTTTTCTGCTCTCTCCTTTCTGTTTTTTTTTTTCTCTTTTCTCAAACTACTTGTCTAAAACTTCTTCAGAATAAATCCTCAGTTTGATTTTTTTGACACTATTACTCCTCAGTGCTCCAAGCACCCTGGCATTCCTGAGAAGCCCCCTTCTCGTTATCAATGAAGCTGTTGTTGGAGAGGAAGGTGCACAGCTGGTTGAAAACTATGCTGGAGAAATTCTTGGCTTTGACAAGTAACTGGGAGATGATGTGGAACTGAGTGAGCTGCTTGAAATTCTCCTCCATGGGGATCCAATTCCCTTCTGCAAATATCCATTGTTCTGGAATTTTGCCCTACTTTGAGATGACTCAGAGAATCTTCCACAGTTGTAGCAAAAGTTTAAAACAATTCTTGCACGTTCTAAAAGAGACCACTTGGTCTGGAGTGAGTTTGGTCAAACTCAATCTTTCCTTGAACTTTTCTCAGGTATAAGTTTAAATCATTAAACCACATATGAAGGGATGTTCAGGAGTCTGCATTCTCCTTGGTTCTACAAAAGCTGTTCAAGTCAAACTGGGTAATTTTACAGGTATACTGTATGTAGATGTTAGCGTGGCAGTACTACATGCAGTAATAAGTGGCTAATGTGTCCTATTACTGATAGGCGGCGCACATGTCGCGGGCCGGTCCAGAGGCCGTTAATCAAGATGACAGAAAACAGTGTTAGTGCTGGCATGGAACAGCATGAGGTGATGAAGTTTCTTATGAAAAAGGGCATAAAACCCGCAGATATCTACAGAAGACTTCAAGCACAGTACGGTGATGAGATGCTCAGCCGCAGTAAGACATTTAAATGGTGTAAACTTTTCAAGGATGGCCTTACACATGTCAGTAATGATCCTGGTCGTGGTTGTTTCCATTCCACATCAGTCATTCCTGTGAACATTCAGCACGTGGATTGACTGATCCTGGATAATCGACAAGTTCCTCGAAGGTCAACATTTTAAAACGGGTGACGAAGTAAAGCAGGCTGTCCTAGGATGGTTCAGGCGTACTGACAAAACTTTCTATACCAAATCTTTGTGTATAAATGTAGCAGGTTAGTATGTCAAAAAATAAATCAAATTTACACTCCTTAAAATTTGTTGATTTATTTTATTTGAACAAAACAGTCCCGGTTTGACTTGAACACCATTTGTAGTTCCACAATGCACTCTTATTGAATCCCAACCACTTGACTATCATCTTGAAGTCCCCTTGGGTATGTAACTGGTTAAGGTTCTTTGTGCTTGATTTGTACTTCTCCACACAGATGGCTCGTCCCAATTGCCATCTTTTTGGGGGTTTCAACCAATCTTTCCTGATCACTAATGACTAATTTCACCACTTCTCATTTTACATTATTTGGTCATATGTTATCATCCTGTAAACTTTTCAAATTA
>NC_060911.1:11128711-11153711 GCF_014805685.1 Silurus meridionalis | reverse complement strand
GTGGCAAATGACAGACAGCTGTATCTTATTTAATTCTGTATTTATTTACTTGTTTATTATTCATTCACTTATTTATTCAATACTTATAATCGTATTTGCCAATGTGTGTCTGTCTATTTATCTATTTATTCAGAAAGTGGAGACAAACATAAAATAGAAAAAAGTTCAGCTTTTAGATTTCAGAACTACTAAATGCGACTGGTTCTCTGAAGCCACCTACCATTGAATTAACCTCAAATCACAGTTCATTTTGGCAACAAATAATACAATTATACCTCACCTAGCTACTCTCTGGTCTCAATGATCTGAAAAAATAATGTCCGCAATATAAATGCCATCTTTATAATATAGGCGGTAAAGGTTTTTGTGTTAATTGTTTTCAATTTGTCACCCTCAGGGTTAAAGGTGTAAGCAGGTCATTTGTGTGACAGATCCTGTTACAGTGTGCATCCACTGACCTGGACCAGAGGTATCTGCTTCTGTAAACGCAGAGTTCTTTTACTGTCAGCGCACTAATGGATTTGCGGGTCGGAAGGTTAGCAGTTTGATCAGCCGTCGTATTTGTGGTGGGTATGTGACAAGTGCTCGGTGTGGGGGCGTTTTTTTTTTTTGTGTGTGTTTTCGTTTTTTGCATGTTACCATTTTTCTTTACTTTTACAACCTGAGATCGCCTTTATGTTAGTTGGTCTTCGTATCTAAACATTCACTTGTTCATTTTAAGTACCACACTTCATTAGACAGGCGATAAAATTAGTTAAAAAATACTAATAATAATTAAGTCATGATGTATAAATGTTGTTGTCTACTTGCACTGTAGAAAAAAAACACAATGGAGACCTAAATCCTGTTGAAATTGATGCTTACTGAACCTTCTTCTTCTTTTGGCTGCTCCTATTAGGGTTCGCACAGCGGATCATCCTTCTCCATACTACTCTGCCCTCTACATCTGCCTCTTTCAAACTAACTACCTGCATGTCTTCCTTTACCACATCCATGAACCTCCTTATTGGTCTTCATTTTTTCCTCCTTCTTGATGGCTCCATCTTTAGCATTCTCCTACCGATATACCCCATGTCCCTCATCTGCACGTCCAAACCATCTCAATCGGGCCTCTCTCACGTTGTCCTCTAAACATTCTACATGGGGGCAACTTGTTTTTAATCCTGTCCATCGTCGTCACTCCCAACGAAAATCTCAGCATCTTCAGCTCTGCTACCTCCAGCTCCACCTCCTGTCTTTTACTCAATGTCACTGTCTCTAAACCATACAACATCACAGGTCTCACCACAGTCCTATAAACTTTCCCTTTCACTCCTGCAGATACTCTTCTATCACAAATCACTCCTGCTATCACTCTTCTCCACGAACTCCACCCTGCCTGCACTCTTTTCTTCACTTCTCTAACAAACTCTTCATTACTTTGCACTGTTGCACCTGAACACAATATCATCCGCAAACATCATAGTCCATGGAGACTCCTGTTTGACCTCATCCGTCATCCTGGCCATCACCAATGAAAACATGATAGGGCTCACAGGCGATCCTTGATGAAATCCAACCTGAACCTGAACCAGTCTGTCGTTCCTACTGCACACTTCACTGCTGTCACACTGTCCTCATACATGTCCTGCACCACCCTCACATATTTCTCTGCCACACGTGACTTCCTCATACAATACCACAACTCCTCTCTCTCCTCCCTGTCGTATGCTTTCTCTAAATCCACAAACACACAATCACTCTAATCAAACTAAAGAATCCTGCTAGAAATGTTTTGGAATCTGTATGCTTTATGACATCCTAATGGTCCCTACTACTGTCCAGTAGATACTAAAATGTGCTCTACAAATTGGCAAAAACTTTTGATTGATCTTTAGTCACTAGACATAACATGTCAAAAACAGGAGTCAAACAAATATAAGTAAAGGCTCTCAGAGACAATCAAAACCGGTACAATTTACTTTACACCCGTGAAACCTATTGCCAAATGGTTTTCATTATGATGTGCTTGTGGAAATCAGTCAATCAATCTTATCAAACCAAAGAACTCATTATAGAAAATTGTTTCAATCTGTATTGTGTCGTATGAGTAAGGACTGCAATCAAAATAAACGTGCATACATCTACTGTATGGGAAATTCATCAAAAACCTTCCCACCAATCAGATTCGAGCGTTCAGCAGACATGTGCCATAAAAGAACCTGCCTGGCAGTTAGAAAATATTATTTCCTGTAGCTATGGTGTTAAGTCTATGTGTGTGTGTGTGTGTGTGTGTGTGTGTGTGTGTGTGTGTGTGTGCGTGCGTGTGTGTGTGTGCGCATATGTGTGTCTGTGTGTGCGCATGTGTTGCAATATAGACATACGGATGTTGTCGGTGTTCTCCTGGATGGTGTCAGTCTTGAGCAGGTTGTCGGCGAGCATGAAGGCAGCCGTCTCCACTGTGTCCAGAAGCATGGTGGCACAGCGCAGCTGATCCATCACTGACAGCGCCTTCCACGCAGGCTGAGCGCGCCCACACAGCAGGTTATTCACCGTCTCCACCATCGCCTGGAGGAGGGAGAAAATCCACAATGAGACACCAAGATGAAACGAGAGGCTGCCTCGGTGCCCTAGAGACGAGTATAGAAGCAGTGACATATATAGACAGAGTTGCCACACACACACTCACACATACACACAGAGCTGTCAGAACAAATTTTATTATGTGCATACTATTTTTTTTTTTTTCAATATTTACATATTCAAACAAAAAATAATTGCATACTCCTTTCTGCATTCCACTAAAACTCTCACAAAAAAAAAACCTTGAGTTCAGCAAGTGATGTCAAATCCAGATGGCAGCAATAACGGTAGACAAAAAGGCCATTTCTTTTCTTTAAGAAGTATCTGATTTAACTCAAACAGCATAAAGACACATTTGCTTGTTGAAACTGTAACAGTGATTAATGAACATATATCGCTCATCACAGTTTGCTGTTCATTCATATATTTTTTGAATACACTGTACACAATGGTTTCATTTTGAGCTCAGCGTTCCCACATCTGAGCATGATTCACACAACTTTTTTGTAGCTTAATTGGCTTGCCCAAAGTTATACAGACCTATAAATCAAATTGATAATTAGATATGAAAAAGATAGACTGTGTCCTATATGGTAATTAAAAAGAGTCTCTTTTCCTTTGTTTAAATCTCAAATTGGAGGTTTATTAGGTACACTGTGCATTATACCACAGTTCCTGCTTTGGTGTCCTGCACAGATTGGTGATTTATCTGCCTGGAACACACCTAATGAATAGCTGAGATGAATCAGTTACCATTTGGCACGGCAAGCACCAAACTCTGCTAAACTCTGAACTAAAAGATGTTTAAAGCAGATTTTGAGAAAACGACACGGAAATATATGAATCAGCAGGGGCTGATTTCTTACTTGCACAGTCTTTATGGAATCAAAACTTTTACAATGTAACTTTTAATGCAATAATCAAAAATTTACAGTGAGAAAGAAAAAAATACTGTAACTGAAATAAAAAAATATATTTTCAAATAAATAGCATTTTTTTTTAGTTTTTGTTACCTAATAACAGTTTATAATGGTGTTGCCAGAGTTTATGACTACTCTTTTAAAGTTTCAAACCACTACTTCAGGGCTTTACTTATTGTTTAGTAAGATTTGGTTGGGCAGTCATGACTGGACTCCAGCACGTACAAGGTGGTATTAAAAAGTTTTAAGCTCTGTTTACAAGAAATTATTTTATTTATCTATGTTTACACAATATAAAAATATTCAAAATAGTCCCCTTGCACAGCAATGCAGCGCTCCCATCGTTCCTGCCTCTTATGGAATATGTCGTGGAAGGCTTCTTTTCAAAATGTGTCAAGCACCTTCTGCAATTCACAGTGAATCTCTGTAATGGTGTCAAAACAGCAACCTTTGAGCTTCATCTTCAGCTTCAGTGAGTAGGGTGGGTGCAGAAGTGAGTTCTTCTTCAAGAACTCGAGCTGCGTCAACAACACTTTGGGAACGCTTCCACGCTGTCCATGCTCTGAATCACGTGTGTAATTAGTCTAATGGAAAGCATGGCATCACCCGCAGGGTGACGTCACGACCAGGAGGCTACTGTATAAAAGGAGATGAAGTAAAACTGGCACCAGCTTCTCGAGGGAGCCGACTGCCCTCACATGTCTTTGCGGACGCTCCGCTCCCGTTAAGCACTCTTAGAGGAGGGTGTTCCCGCTCCTCATGGTTCTGGCCCCGCTTGCATTCGAGGACCTGGGGCTCGCAAATGGACCTGGCAGAGGGTCTGGAGATGGGCTTGTCCTTTTCTCCCTCCACACCTGCCTGATCCAGCGTTTGATCTAAAACTTTAGAAGCACGACTTTCAGCGGTTTCTTCCCTTTGGGGGAGAGTGCAAAATTCCGCTTCTTTTCCTCTGAGAGGGGAGGAGGGAAGGGGGGTGGAGTTCTTTTCAAGGAGCTGTTAGAGGCAGTGACCCGAGCTTGATATAAATTGGCCGGCCGATCAGCAGAAAGTTTGCCTTGACGATCGCTTTCTGCAACCCGCATCAGCGCCTCCATGCCAGAGTCTGCCCTTTTTTCCGGACCTGAACACAGCGGTCCAGGTATATTTGGCCCGCCTCTTCAGTCCTAGGGTCTCCCTTTACTCTAGTATATTTGGACTGAAAGAGGGTGGTTATGGGACGATGGCCCGGGTTGAA
Organism: Silurus meridionalis; assembly: GCF_014805685.1. Lineage (NCBI taxonomy): Eukaryota > Metazoa > Chordata > Actinopteri > Siluriformes > Siluridae > Silurus > Silurus meridionalis. The sequence goes on along the minus strand of NC_060911.1, from coordinate 11,148,995 downwards.
GAGATGCTGGCATAGCTATCTCTTCCTGGGTGCTGCATCATCTTTAAATACCCTGGCGCTACCCACCAAGCCCCTTTGAACTACCTCGGCAGGTCAAGCCGTAGGATGCTTGCACACCATGGCGGAGCTCTTGGTGCACCAGAGGTCAGTCTCGAAAGACTGATTCCTTAAGAGACTATATGGCAGCCTGGGAAGCACTGCCAGACGTGTCTCTGGTTATGGAACAGGAAGTAAGCACACCTCGTGAGCAAGGAGGCCATCGAGATGGGCTGAGGACTAGTTTGTCACAAAAAATCTAAGGGATGCATACTTTCATGTATTCATCCTTTGGTAATGGTCTTCCATCTGGTCTTCCATAAGATCCGCATCTTACAGCAATGCGGATGCGGCTTTGGTCCCTCTTAGACTTCAGGGTGTCCGCATTCTAAATTACATACTCAATCGGAGCAGTTGGCGATCCGGCATCGAGTTGTCATTCTAGCTCATATGAAGGAGTTGGGGTTAAGGCTGAACGCCAAAAAGAGTGTGCTTTCTCCATTACAGTATGGGTAGTATTGGATTCGACCATCACGCAGGTGCAGTTGTTTCCTGCTCGAATCTCGTTTATCTGAACGCCATCAAGAGAGTGAAAGAAGGCAAGTCACTTACTGTAAAGCAGTTCCAGAGACTGCTGGGACATTTCCTTCCAGATCCTCAGAGCCCGCCATGTGTTGGTCAGTTCGGACAACACCTCTGTGGTTTCTTATAACAATCACCATGGGGGTCTGCAATCTTGCTGGAATTTACTTCAGGCATGGCCAGTGTCTTCCTCTACCCTAAATCAGGGATTGTTCCCAAGGTACCCTTGGTCGTTCAACAACCTGTTATGCTCCAGGAATTCTTGTCTCCTCCTTTTCAGGCCCCAGACCAGGAGAAGCTTAACTGACTGTGCCCAGTGCAAGCACTCAGTTGACACTTGAGTGTGGAAGCCTCTAAGGCTTTGTCCTCTGGAGTTTCCAGATTATGTATGTGACCATGGTTCTTCGAGGGAACGAGACGCTGCGTCTATATAAGTGTCACAGTTATGATGTGCACATACATCATTAGTATCAAAATGCATACCAAGTACAACTCTTTTTATACTGACCATGACAAACAATGAATTATTTACTTTATCATCATATTTATAGACGAATTACCTTCAGAAGTGAAGACATATGTACACTGTGCAGACACTGCTCAAATTACAGATATCAACAGACAACAGAACATACATTTCTGTGAAGTTCTATGTTACAGTATTCGGAGGAACAAAATGAATTTGGCTTGGCATTACAAACCTCATATATTTAAAAATAAATCCAGTTGTCTATCTGGCTGTAAGTGTGTGGATAACAGTTTGCCCCCCAAATCTTTTTTATTTTGCAATCAATGAGATGTTGTAACACAATGCATTGCTCAACACTAATCGTTTTATAATGGATGGATTTTCGATTAAATCCTTTTTCCAATATCAATAATCACAAGCAGCTTTCAATGCTTGTAGTTTGTGTGTCATTGTGGCTTTCTGTTTTAAAGAACCCAATAGAATAGAAATTATATGATAGATCCATCATAGAAATTCAAATGGTTTCCACTACAAATCATCAGCTGTTATTCATTCAAACCATTACCAAAGGGTTTCCATTATTTGTGGTTGTGTACATCATGAAAACGTTATTGTCAGAACAAAGACATCATTACCAAACATTTTTGATTCTGATTACTTAATGGTGTCCTAATGGTTGCTACTGGTGTCCAGGAGATACCAACATATAGCCTTTCCAAAGATGCTCTTTTGTCTCCAATGGCATCCACTACCCATAACATATCATCAAATTAAGGCAAACAAATGACAAGTAGAGACTCACAGAGACCATTAAAATCAACACAATTAATATCCAATAAAGCATTTACCACATGGTTTCCATTCAATCATTCTGATCAAACCATTATTAGAATCTGGATGCTTAATAGTGTCAATCCTTCTAATCAAACCAAAAATGCTTAAGCTTCATGATATCCTAAGAAACCCAATTGCTGTCCAGTAGACACCAACAAATAACTTTGACAAATGTGCTCTAATGGTCTTTAATGGACTGAACAACATGCCTCCGATAGAAGGCAAACAAATGACCATTAAAAAACCCACAGCAACCATAAAAATTTTCCAGTATACAATACAATAGAAGTTACATTATAAATATTAAAACCATTACAAATTCTATAAGGGTTTCTGTTGCTTTTTTGCAGCCACAGCAGCAGTGGGGATGAAATGAAAGCATGGTGTAGAAAACAGCCCAAAGCACAAGCTAATCATTAAGGCGAAAATGCCGAATGGACAAGCTTTGCTAATTTGCTCATATAAAAGAAAGACACAATTCTCTGTAGACCTTGTCAGTAAAGCAGCTTGCACATTTTTTTTCTGTTTATATTATTGTGTTGCTGTTTTTTTTTTACATATACATACATTTTAGAGCCTCACCCTTAAACATATTCACATATTATACAAAAAGAGAAAAGGAAAAGAAAAAAAAAACATTTAGAAGTGTATCCGATAAGTGAAATTCGCTTTGACAGCCCGAGGAGACGGTGTCACCCATCTGGCGCCTGGACTTCACAATAAGGATGGATTTCCCATAATGCCCTGCCTCGCCATAAAGCACTTACATCTTCCTCGTCTGGCCAAGACATTAATATCTTTCTCACTTTTCTTCGCTCTCTCTTTGTCTGCCACCGCATACACATGCACACACACTCACACAGGCGCGCACACACGTACATACAAGCTCATACATGCTCACACACACAGCATGTGTCTATCTTTGTGCTAATATATAAATCTGTCAATGTAAAAGCTGCTTTATAGGAAATATGCAACACTGTGAAAATGAGGGTGAGGACAATCACACACACACACACACACACACACACACACACACACACACACACACACACACACACACTGCTATCGTCGTTATATATACTTCCACTGACTCGACTATTTTTGTAGCTAAATGCTGCCATACACCAAACTCAATTTTCCCCCTAATATTTTTTCTAGAAAAAAACAGACAAAGCACACACACACACACACACACACACACACACACACACACACACACACACACACACACACACATTTACAATGATATCAGGTCTAAACTGCATAATATACCTGAAACTAATAAATGGACATTAAGAGTAAAGTAGGTGGTGTCTCAATTGCGTTTAAATACACGAGACGATAATATGCCTGGGATATTAAAATCTCTAACCTTAATACACGAGTACACTGTAGAGCCTCCAGGTTATTAAAATGCCGCTATTACAATCAGGATGCTCCTGCATATCTTGCAAAAAAATAATAAGCAGATTTCCTTTTCTGCCACAAATTAGGAACAGCTATACACCTATACACTACTATTTTACGAAAAGATATACACCTGGAAAAAATCATGTTATGATTATGCACATACATGTGAAGAGCTTGAGGTAATGCTCACAACAAGCATTACCATGTGGGAAAAATGTGTTTGGCTGCTTTTTTAGAAATCACATGCAAAGCAAAAAAAAAATCGGACTTATTTGAGCTGACATGAAGGTTAGCATCAGGTCAAGCATCTCGGAACACTTAGGGATGACTTTGATTCAGCATTTCAGAACCCTAAACCTTAAAACACCTTCCAGCTCCTCTGTGTGTTTGCTTTTTTCATGCTAGGCTGCCTGTTTGTTAGCATGCCTACAGTGCATCATGCTGTTCTAGCAGTTGTGATACCTGGTCAATGACACATGAAGTGAAATCACACGCTTCAACAATTCTGGCAATTTGCAAACAAAAGCACAATCGTGAAGAAAAGAGTATCGTCCGACTGTAACCAAAGAGAAATCTTTTTTTTTTTATGCTGAAAACACATTTTCCTGTAAACATAAGGATTGAAATGGTTAATCGAAACCACAGGGCCAATTCCCATTAGAAAGTGGTTTAATTTCACAGGCAACAAAGCTAAGTAATGTGGGTATGAACTGGCACGATGCTGCTGAGATATGCTAATAGCACTAACTAGCCGAGTTGAGCACTTTCTATAAACCACTACTAAAAGCTTTTGCCATTATACTGTAACACAGAAATAAATGAAACAAAAAAAAGATCGAAATATGCGAATGTGATAAAGTGCAGTACTATTAGCTTAGCTCTAACACAAGATACTGTACAATGTCACTAAGAAAAATTTGCAGCATTATTCCTTTGTTCATACAAATATTTAAAAAAAATCTGATTAATTTCTAATCATTTCTATTATCATTTCACCACACAGCTTATATGCTTTGGATCATGACAAGATGCTTTCTTTCTTTACAATTTCCATTACCTTTGTTGAGGTACATCCTAGTTCCAAACAATTTAGATTTGTCACTCACCTTGGCATTTTCTTTGTGTGTTCAAATCTGCCCTTCTAATTCTTACTGCTGGTGAATTACTTGCATCACTATATTTCTGCTTTCAGAAACAGGTCTTCCTGCGGCTGTTCCATGCCTGTTCATTTCGGTGAAAAATAAGTGAAACAATTGCTGCCATTGTTCACTATTTCACCAGAGGTTTTGCAACTCTTCTATTTAAGCTCCTGCAGCCGTAAACACATAAGTGTGAAGGAAAGTCCACTGACGTATGAAACTGTTGTCTATCTATCTTTGCTAAAAAAATAAAAAAATAAAAAAGGTAACACGCTCTGGCTGGTTTATATATTTATTGGTGCCTCAGTGCTGTGCTCTTTTTCATATCCGACCATCTGTCTGTTGGAAGAAACTTTTTTTACTATGCATATTAATAAACGTGATTATTTTGTGCAGGATACAGTAGTTTGCAGTCTCTTTACTTCATTGAACAAAGAATGAAGACACTTAATGAGACTACAGCTGAACTACCTACTGTACTAAATACAATAGGAGAAGACGCTTTCAGGTACTGGAGCTTACTGTATCTTATCTATTTATGTTATTCATATAATCCAAAAACACATTTTCTTAGATTAAGTGTTAAGATTACAAAAAATATCAGAGCGTAATATATTCATTTTCTTACTAAAACCATTTAAGAAGACATTTAATCTATTCTTCCTTCCCTGAATCTTTTACTCTTTGTATATAAGCTCCTTCTCATTCTTTCTTCAGAAGAAAGATAGAGGGATGTTTTATCGTTTGTCTGGTTGATGCAGGCTAATGTGCCTATTGGCTGAATCATTCTGCCCCAGTTACAGTAGCATTGTGTGTGTGTGTGTGTGTGTGTGTGTGTGTGTGTGTGTGTGTGTGTGTGTGTGTGTGTGTGTGCTTCATTTCAGACCACAAAAGCAACAAAGGTAAGAAACTGGGATGCAAAAGTATAATGTTTGTTAATAAACGCTTAATGTTTAGTGATGTTGTGTGTGTGTGTGTGTGTGTGTGTGTGTGTGTGTGTGTGTGTGTGTGTGTGTGTGTGTGTGTGTGTGTGAAAGATAGAGAAAGAGAGGGGAGAACTACAATACAACTAAAGATAACAGTAAGGCATTTTCCCTCAAAACACAATTCATGTTACAGTCACACTCCCCTTTATCTGCAGCTTGCAAAGACAGACAGATACACAATTGTGCATGCGCACACAGATACACACACACACACACACACACACACACACACACACACACACACACACACACACACACACACAGGGTCGCTAAATGGAGCAGAACTGAAATTCTTTGAAGCTGTGAAGCTAATACAGCGTAAAGACTGCATCAGGCCACAATACCTCTCTCTCTCTCTCTCTCTCTCTCTCTCTCTCTCTCTCACACACACACACACACACACACACACACACACACACACACACACACACTGCAAATAACAGTGACCACTGAGAATTTTAGTATGTGAGAAAAGCTCAAACTGCTGGATTTCTGGAATGTTCTCAATGTATTACGTAAAGAATAAAATTTGGTGCTGTGGCGTGATGCGACTCTGACTGTAGTCCGAGTCGCAGGTTTTTATCAATGCACTTGTTCTAATACATACCGGTTTCAGTAGTAATTTATGTAGTAACTAATTTAAAAATGTGCATGACGGTCAGTCTAATCAATTTAGTGAATAAAAAAATTATCTTAATTAAGTAAGATATGCACCCTAACCCCACTTACAAGCAAAACCAAACACTTACCCCAACTCCACCTACAAGCAAAACCATCCACCCACCCTAACCCCACCCACAAGCAAAACCATCCACCCACCCTAACCCAACCTACAAGCAAAACCATCCACCCACCTAACCCCACCTACAAGCAAAACCATCCACCCACCCTAACCCAACCTACAAGCAAAACCATCCACCCACCCTAACCCAACCTACAAGCAAAACCATCCACCCACCCTAACCCAACCTACAAGCAAAACCATCCACCCACCCTAACCCAACCTACAAGCAAAACCATCCACCCACCCTAACCCAACCTACAAGCAAAACCATCCACTCACCCTAACCCAACCTACAAGCAAAACCATCCACTTACCCTAACCCCACCTACCACCATAACCATCCACCCACCCTAACCCAACCTACAAGCAAAACCATCCACTCACCCTAACCCCACCCACAAGCAAAACCATCCACTCACTCTAACCCCACCTACCACCATAACCATCCACCCACCCTGACACCACCTACCACCAAAACCATCCACCAACCCGAACTCCACCTACCACCATAACCATCAACCCAACCTAACCCCACCTACCACCATAACCATCCACCCACCCTAACCCCACCTACCACCAAAACCATCCACCCACCCTAACCCAACCTACAAGCAAAACCATCCACTCACCCTAACCCAACTTACAAGCAAAACCATCCACCCTCTAACCCCACCTACCACCATAACCATCCACCCACCCTAACCCCACCTACCACCAAAACCATCCACCCACCCTAACCCAACCTACAAGCAAAACCATCCACTCACCCTAACCCCACCTACCACCATAACCATCCACCCACCCTAACCCCACCTATAAGCAAAACCATCCACCCACCCTAACCCCACCTACCACTATACCCATACACCCACCCTAACCTCACCTACCACCATAACCATGCACCCACCCAAACTCCCCATACCACCATAACCATAACCTCTCCTATCACCATAATCATCCAACCACATACCATCCACCCACTCTAACCCCACCTACCACCATAACTATTCACCCAAGTAAAATCTACCCACCCTAAACACACCTACCACCATAACCATCCACCCACATAACACCATAACCATGCACCCACATACCACTTTAACCCCACCTACCACCATAACCATCCACCCACAAACCATCTATTCACCCTAACCCCACCTACCACCATAACCATCCATATACCATGCACCCATCCTAACCACACCTACCATTATAACCATCCACCGGATAAAACCCACCTACCACTATAACCATCGATATACCATCCACCCATCCTAACCACACCTACCATTATAACCATCCACCCGGATACCATCCACCCACTCTTACCCACCTACCACCATAACCATCCACCCACAAACCACCCACTTACCCTACATCCACCTACCACCATAACCATCCATATACCATGCACCCATCCTAACCACACCTACCATTATAACCATCCACCCGGATAAAACCCACCTACCACTATAACCATCGATATACCATCCACCCATCCTAACCACACCTACCAATTATAACCGTCCACCCGGATACCATCCACCCACTCTGTTTATTTTTCTTATATATTTTGTTTAGTTCCTATTTCTCTTGCTCTGTAGTTGGATGCTGTTTTGCCAATACAAAATATTGTTTTATGCCAAAGCACACACTGAATTAAACTGAAATGAACTTTGGTAACTGGCTGGTTGGAGTGAACAGGAAAAATGGATATTATGGATAATATGAGTATGATCAATATACACACATTTATAAAACTACTCTAACTAACTATTCAAGGTATTGATTTGATCCATGTGCAGGTCACATCAGTTATTTTTTCAGTAGAAAGCCCTGAGATTGCTCCTCGAGAGAAAGTATAAATATAGTGACCTTTATCTGTCTATTGATGTATCCTTTGAACTTAAGCAGCAGATTCGATACGCTTAGTGTTTTAATCAGTCAATCAGTAAAACATAAAGATTTCTGTATGCTGTATGAGCTACCCCCCACCCCCACCCCAGCCCCCACCCCACACTCACACACACACACACATATTGCCTTGCTTACAAATGCCCTCTTCCATTTATTTTTCTTTATCTTCTCCAGTCATGGCTTACTGTCATGCTGCTTTTGCTTACTTTTGTTTTGTTTTGTATACACACACGCACACACACACACACACACACACACACACACACACACACACACACACACACACACACACACACACACAAGCAATCAGAAATGGACAGATGCAAGACATACCTGAATAAAGAATCGGCAGGATCGTTCTCTCTTTTGGAGCTACAAACAACAAAAATTATACAAATTAATAACAGTGCATAAACATGGTCTTACACAGAAAACACACACACTCACTCACTCACTCACACACACACACACACACACACACACACACACACACACACACACACACACACACACACACAGACAGAAACACTAATATGATACTGTCAAAAGAATTAAGTACAATAATCAGTAAGTAATACATAATACAGCTCACTACTACACAACACTTACTATACCTACAGCTCACTACTACACAACACTTACTATACCTACAGCTCACTGCTACACAACACTTACTATACCTACAGCTCACCACTAAACAACACTTACTATACCTACAGCTCACTACTACACTACACTTACTATACCTACAGCTCGCTACTACACTACACTTACTATACCTACAGCTCACTACTATACAACACTCACTGTAACTACAGCTCACTACTACACAACACTTACTGTACCCATTGCTCACTACTATAACAACCCTCACTGTACCTACATCTCACTACTACGCAACACTTACTATACCCACAGCTCACCCCACGCAACACTTACTATACCCACAGCTCACGACTACACTACACTTACTATACCACAGCTCACTACTATACAACACTCACTGTACTTACATCTCACTACTACACACAACACTTACTATACCACAGCTCACTACCCACAGCTCACTACCACACAACACCAACTATACCCACAGCTCACTGCCACACAACACTAACTATACCCACAGCTCACCACTACACCACACTTACTATACCCACAGCTCACTACCACACAACACTTACTATACCCACAGCTCACTACCCACAGCTCACTACACTACACTTACTATACCCACAGCTCACCACTACACAACACACTATACCCACAGCTCACTACCCACAGCTCACTACCACACAACACTTACTATACCCACAGCTCACCACTACACAACACACTATACCCACAGCTCACTACTACACAACACCACTATACCCACAGCTCACTACTACACAACACTTACTATACCCACAGCTCACTACTACACAACACTTACTGTACCCACAGCTCACTACACACAACACTTACTACAGCTCACCACTACACCACACTTACTGTACCCACAGCTCACTACCACACAACACTTACTGTATCTACAGCTCACTACCACACAACACTTACTATACCTGCAGCTCACTACTACACCACACTTACTGTACCCACAGCTCACTACTACACAACACTTACTATACCCACAGCTCACTGCCACACAACACCAACTATACCCACTGCTCACCACTAAACAACACTTACTATACCCACAGCTCACTACTACACAACACTTACTATACCCACAGCTCACTACTACACAACACCTACTATACCCACTGCTCACCACTAAACAACACTTACTATACCTACAGCTCACTACCACACAACACTTACTATACCCACAGCTCACTACTACACCACACTTACTATACCCACAGCTCACTCACTACACAACACCACTGTAACCACAGCTCACTACTACACAACACTTACTGCACCCATAGCTCACTACCATAACAACCCTCACTGTACCCACAGCTCACCACTACACAACACTTACTATACCCACAGCTCACTACTACACCACTCTTACTATACCCACAGCTCACTACTACACAACACTAACTATACCCACTGCTCACCACCAAACAACACTTACTACCCACAGCTCACTACTACACAACACTTACTATACCCACAGCTCACTGCTACACAACACTTACTATACCCACAGCTCACTACTACACACCACTTACTACACCCACAGCTCACTACTCACACAACACTTACTATACCTACAGCTCACTACTACACAACACTTACTATACCACAGCTCACTGCACACAACACTTACTATACCTACAGCTCACTGCTACACAACACTTACTATACCTACAGCTCACTACTACACAACACTTACTATACCTACAGCTCACTTCTACACAACACTTACTATACCCACAGCTCACTACTACACCACACTTACTATACCCACAGCTCACTACTATACAACACTCACTGTAACTACAGCTCACTACTACACAACACTTACTGTACCCATAGCTCACTACTATAACAACAATCACTGTACCTACATCTCACTACTACACAACACTTACTATACCCACAGCTCACTACCCACAGCTCACTGCTGCACAACACTTACTATACCACAGCTCACTACCACAACACTTACTATACCCACAGCTCACTGCCACACAACACTTACTATACCCACAGCTCACTACTACACACACTTACTATACCCACAGCTCACTACTACACAACACTTACTATACCCACAGCTCACTGCCACACAACACTTACTATACCCACAGCTCACCACTACACCACACACTTACTATACCCACTGCTCACCACTAAACAACACTTACTATACCCACAGCTCACTACCACACAACACTTACTATACCCACAGCTCACTACTACACAACACTTACTACACCAACAGCTCACTACTACACACCACTTACTACACCCACAGCTCACTACTACACCACACTTACTATACCCACAGCTCACTACCACACAACACTTACTATACCCACAGCTCACTACTACACAACACCACTATACCCACAGCTCACTGCCACACAACACTTACTATACCCACAGCTCACTCACTACACCACACTTACTATACCCACAGCTCACTACCACACAACACTTACTGTATCTACAGCTCACTACTACACAACACTTACTGTATCTACAGCTCACCACTACACAACACTTACTATACCCACAGCTCACTACTACACAACACTTACTATACCCACAGCTCACCACCCACAGCTCACTACCACACAACACTAACTATACCTACAGCTCACTGCTACACAACACTTACTACCCACAGCTCACCACTACACACACTTACTATACCCACAGCTCACTACCACACAACACCTACTATACCCACAGCTCACCACACACAACACTTACTATACCCACAGCTCACCACTACACAACACCTTACTATACCCAGCTCACTGCTACAACACTTACTACACCAACAGCTCACTACTACACACACTTACTATGCCCACAGCTCACTACTATAACAACAATCACTGCACCCACAGCTCACTACACACAACACTTACTATACCCACAGCTCACTACCCACAGCTCACTACCACAACACTTACTGTACCCACAGCTCACCACTACACAACACTTACTGTACCCACAGCTCACTACTACACAGCACTTACTATACCTACAGCTCACTCACTACACACAACACTTACTATACCCACAGCCCACTGCCACACAACACCAACTATACCCACTGCTCACCACCAAACAACACTTACTATACCCACAGCTCACCACCACACAACACACTATACCTACAGCTCACTACCCACAGCTCACCACTACACAACACACTATACCTACAGCTCACCACCCACAGCTCACCACTAAACAACACTTACTACACCACAGCTCACTACACACAACACTTACTATACCACAGCTCACTACTACACAACACTTACTATACCCACAGCTCACTACACACACACTTACTATACCCACAGCTCACTACTATACAACACTCACTGTAACTACAGCTCACTACTACACAACACTTACTGTACCCATAGCTCACTACCATAACAACCCTCACTGAACCTACAGCTCACTGCTGCACAACACTAACTATACCTGCTGCTCACCACTAAACAACACTTACTATACCTGCAGCTCACTACTACACAACACTAACTATACCTACTGCTCACCACTAAACAACACTTACTATACCTACAGCTCACTACTACACAACACTTACTATACCTACAGCTCACTGCTACACAACACTTACTATACCTACAGCTCACTACTACACTACACTTACTATACCTACAGCTCACTACTACACAACACTTACTATACCTACAGCTCACTGCTACACAACACTTACTATACCTACAGCTCACTGCTACACAACACTTACTATACCCACAGCTCACTGCTACACACACTTACTATACCCACAGCTCACTGCTACACAACACTTACTATACCTACAGCTCACTTCTACACAACACTTACTATACCTACAGCTCACTACTACACTACACTTACTATACCTACAGCTCACTACTATACAACACTCACTGTAACTACAGCTCACTACTACACAACACTTACTGTACCCATAGCTCACTACTATAACAACAATCACTGCACCCACAGCTCACCACTACAACACTTACTATACCTACAGCTCACTACTACACTACTCTTACTATACCTACAGCTCACTACTACACAACACTTACTATACCTACAGCTCACTGCTACACAACACTTACTATACCTACAGCTCACTACTACACTACACTTACTATACCTACAGCTCACTACTACACAACACTTACTATACCTACAGCTCACTGCTACACAACACTTACTATACCTACAGCTCACTACTACACTACACTTACTATACCTACTGCTCACCACTAAACAACACTTACTATACCTACAGCTCACTACTACACAACACTTACTATACCTACAGCTCACTACTACACAACACTTACTACACCAACAGCTCACTACTACACACCACTTACTACACCTACAGCTCACTACCACACTACACTTACTATACCCACAGCCCACCACCACACAACACTCACTATACCCACAGCCCACCACTACACAACACTTACTATACCCACAGCCCACTGCCACACAACACTTACTATACCCACAGCTCACCACCACACCACACTTACTATACCCACAGCTCACTACTACACAACACCCACTGCACCCACAGCTCACTACCCACAGCTCACTACTACACACACACTTACTGTACCCACAGCTCACCACTACACAACACCACTATACCCACAGCTCACTACTACACAACACTACTATACCCACAGCTCACTACCCACAGCTCACTACCACACAACACTAACTATACCCACAGCTCACTGCCACACAACACCAACTATACCCACAGCTCACCACCACACCACACCTACTATACCCACAGCTCACCACCACACCACACCTACTATACCCACAGCTCACTACACAACACTTACTATACCCACAGCCCACTCACTACACAACACTTACTGCACCCACAGCTCACTACTACACAACACTTACTATACCCACAGCTCACTCACTACACAACACTTACCATACCCACAGCTCACTACCACACAACACTTACTATACCTACAGCTCACTACTACACAACACTTACTATACCCACAGCTCACTCACTACACAACACTTACTGTACCCACAGCTCACTCACTACACAACACTTACTATACCCACAGCTCACTCACACAACACTTACTACAGCTCACTACCACACAACACTCACTGTACCCACAGCTCACTCACACACAACACTTACTGTATCTACAGCTCACTACTACACAGCACTTACTATACCTGCAGCTCACTACTACACAACACTTACTATACCCACAGCTCACTGCCACACAACACTAACTATACCCACTGCTCACCACTAAACAACACTTACTATACCCACAGCTCACTACACAACACTTACTATACCCACAGCTCACCACTACACAACACCACTATACCCACTGCTCACCACTAAACAACACTTACTATACCCACAGCTCACCACTACACACAACACTTACTATACCCACAGCTCACTACTACACAACACTTACTATACCCACAGCTCACTACCACACTACACTTACTATACCCACAGCTCACTACTATACAACACTCACTGTAACCACAGCTCACTACCCACAGCTCACTGCTACACAACACTTACTGTACCCACAGCTCACTACCACACAACACTCACTATACCCACAGCTCACCACACAACACTTACTACACCAACAGCTCACTACTACACAACACTCACTGTAACTACAGCTCACTACTACACTACACTTACTATACCTACAGCTCACTACTACACAACACTAACTATACCTACTGCTCACCACTAAACAACACTTACTATACCCACAGCTCACTACACACAACACTTACTATACCCACAGCTCACTGCTACACAACACTTACTATACCCACAGCTCACTACTACACAACACTTACTGTACCCACAGCTCACTGCTACACAACACTTACTGTATCTACAGCTCACTACCACACAACACTTACTATACCCACAGCTCACCACCACACAACACTTACTATACCCACAGCTCACACTACACAACACCCCACTGTACCCACAGCTCACTACTACACAACACTTACTACAGCTCACTACTACACACACACTTACTGTACCTACAGCTCACTACACACACAACACTTACTGTATATACAGCTCACTACTACACAACACCCCACTGTATCTACAGCTCACTACTACACAACACTTACTATACCCACAGCTCACTCACTACACAACACTTACTATACCCACAGCTCACTACACACCACTTACTATACCACAGCTCACTACTACACAACACACTATACCCACAGCTCACTGCTGCACAACACTTACTGTATCTACAGCTCACTACTACACACACTTACTATACCCACAGCTCACTACCACACAACACCTACTATACCCACAGCTCACCACCCACAGCTCACCACTACACAACACCAACTATACCCACAGCCCACTGCTACACAACACCAACTATACCTACAGCTCACCACTACACCACACTTACTATACCCACAGCTCACTACTACACAACACTTACTATACCTACAGCTCACCACTACACACAACACTACTATACCCACAGCCCACTACTACACAACACCTACTATACCCACAGCTCACTACTACACAACACTTACTACACCCACAGCTCACTACTACACAACACTACTATACCTACAGCTCACTACCACACAACACTTACTATACCCACAGCTCACACACAACACTTACTATACCCACAGCTCACTCACACAACACTTACTACACCAACAGCTCACTACTACACACCACTTACTACACCAACAGCTCACTACCCACAGCTCACTGCTACACAACACCCCACTGTACCCACAGCTCACTCACTACACAACACTTACTGTATCTACAGCTCACTACTACACAGCACTTACTATACCTGCAGCTCACTGCTACACCACACTTACTATACCCACAGCTCACCACCACACAACACTTACTATACCTACAGCTCACTGCTACACAACACTAACTATACCCACTGCTCACCACTAAACAACACTTACTATACCTACAGCTCACTACTACACAACACTTACTATACCTACAGCTCACTACTACACAACACCTACTATACCTACTGCTCACCACTAAACAACACTTACTATACCTACAGCTCACCACTACACAACACTTACTATACCCACAGCTCACTACTACACAACACTCACTATACCCACAGCTCACTACACTACACTTACTATACCCACAGCTCACTACTATACAACACCCACTGTAACCACAGCTCACTACTACACAACACTTACTGTACCCATAGCTCACTACCATAACAACCCTCACTGTACCCACATCTCACTACCACACAACACTTACTATACCCACAGCTCACTACACTACACAACACTCACTATACCCACAGCTCACTACCACACAACACTAACTATACCTACTGCTCACCACTAAACAACACTTACTATACCCACAGCTCACTACCCACAGCTCACTACACACAACACTTACTATACCCACAGCTCACTACACACACAACACTTACTATACCCACAGCTCACTACCACACCACACTTACTATACCCACAGCTCACTACTACACAACACCACTATACCCACAGCTCACTACTACACAACACTTACTATACCCACAGCTCACTGCTACACAACACTTACTATACCTACAGCTCACTGCCACAACACTTACTATACCTACAGCTCACTACCACACAACACTTACTATACCCACAGCTCACTTCTACACAACACTTACTATACCCACAGCTCACTGCTCACTACTACACTACACTTACTATACCTACACAGCTCACTACTATACAACACTCACTGTAACCACAGCTCACTGCACAACACTTACTGCACCCATAGCTCACTACTATAACAACAATCACTGTACCCACATCTCACTACTACACCACTCTTACTATACCCACAGCTCACTACTATACCCACAGCTCACTCACTACACCACACTTACTATACCTGCAGCTCACTGCTACACAACACTTACTATACCCACAGCTCACTACTACACAACACCACTATACCCACAGCTCACTGCTACACAACACTACTATACCCACAGCTCACTGCTACACACAACACTTACTATACCCACAGCTCACTACTACACCACACTTACTATACCCACTGCTCACCACTAAACAACACTTACTATACCCACAGCTCACTACTACACAACACTTACTATACCCACAGCTCACTACACAACACTTACTACACCAACAGCTCACTACTACACACCACTTACTACACCCACAGCTCACTACTACACTACACTTACTATACCTACTGCTCACTACTACACACAACACTTACTATACCACAGCTCACTACTACACAACACTTACTATACCCACAGCTCACTGCACACAACACTTACTATACCCACAGCTCACTACTACACCACACTTACTATGCCTACAGCTCACTACTACACAACACACTGTATCTACAGCTCACTACTGCACACAACACTTACTGTATCTACAGCTCACTACTACACAACACTTACTATACCCACAGCTCACTACCACACAACACTTACTATACCCACAGCTCACTACTACACAACACTTACTGTACCCACAGCTCACTGCTACACACAACACTCACTGTATCTACAGCTCACTACTACACAACACTTACTATACCTACAGCTCACTACTACACAACACTTACTATACCTACAGCTCACTACTACACAACACTTACTGTACCTACAGCTCACTACTACACAACACTTACTACAGCTCACTACTACACTACACTTACTGTACCTACAGCTCACTACTACACAACACTTACTGTATATACAGCTCACTACTACACACAACACTCACTGTATCTACAGCTCACTACTACACAACACTTACTATACCTACAGCTCACTACTACACAACACTTACTATACCTACAGCTCACTACTACACTACACTTACTATACCTACAGCTCACTACTACATAACACTTACTGTATCTACAGCTCACTACTACACAACACTTACTGTATCTACAGCTCACTACTACACAACACTTACTATACCTACAGCTCACTACTACACAACACTTACTATACCTACAGCTCACCACAGCTAGCTAGAAGATAGATAGATAGATAGATAGATAGATAGATAGATAGATAGATAGATAGATAGATAGATAGATAGATAGATAGATAGATAGATAGATAGATAGATAGATGGTTCTGGAATCTTTTTATATCTTCATAACTCATTTAACTTCTGTGTCACTCTGAGGTGAATAAAAGAAGAAAAACAAGATGTGTGTGTGTGTGTGTGTGTGTGTGTGTGAGAGAGAGAGAGAGAGAGAGAGAGAGAGAGAGAGAGAGAGAGAGAGAGAGAGAGAGAGAGAAATTGTGTGTGTGTGTGTGTGTGTGTGTGTGTGTTTGTGTGTGAGTGTGTGTGTGTGTGGTTGTGCGTGTGTGTTATATAACAGCACTTTAGTAGGGGAGAGGTTTTAACAGAAACCTTTTTCCAATCAAGGCACTCTTCTCCTTCTTCTTCTTCTTTCAGCTTCTCCCATTAGGGGTCGCCACAGCGGATCATCCGTCTCCATACCCCCCTGTACATCTGCCTCGTTCACACCAACTACCTGCATGTCTTTCCTCACCACATCCATACACCTCCTCCTTGGCCTTCCTATTTTCCTCCTTCCTGGTGGCTCCATCCTCAGCATTCTCCTACCGATATACCCTATGTCCCTCATCTGTCTCTCAATCGCGCCTCTCTCACTTTGTCTCCAAAACGTGCTACATGTGCTGTTCCTCTAATGAACTCATTCCTAATCCTGTCCATCCTCATCACTCCCAATGAAAATCTTAACATCTTTAGCTCTGCTACCTCCAGCTCCACCTTCTGTCTTTTACTCAATGCCACTGTCTCTGAGCCATACAACAAATCACTCCTGCTATCACTCTTCTCCTCCCACTCCACCCTGCCTGCATTTTTTTTTTTTCACCTCTCTAACACACTCTCGATTACTTCGCACTGTTCACCCTGGTACTTAAATTCATCCACCTCCTCCACCTCTTCTCCCTGCAACCACTCCACCGCCCTCCCTCTCATTCACACACATGTACTCTGTCTTACTCCTACTGAGTTTCATTCAACTTCTCTCCAGCATGTACCTCCACCTCTCCGCTCTTCTCAACCTGCTCCCTACTCTCACCACAAATCACAATATCATCTGCAAACATCATAGTCCACAGAGACTCCTGTCTGACCTCGTCCGTCAACCTGTCCATTACCACTGCAAACAGTAGAGGACTCAGAGCTGATCCTTGATGCAATCCAACCTCCACCTTTAACCAGTTTGTCGTTCCTACTGCACACTTCACTGCTGTCACACTGTCCTCATACAGGTCCTGCACCACCCTCACATACTTCTCTGCCACACCAGACTTCCTCATACAATACCACAACTACTCTCTTGGCACCCTGTCGTTCGCTTTCTATAAATCCACAAACACACAATGCAACTCCTTCTGACCTTCTCTATACTTCTCTATCAACATTCTCAAAGCAAATAAGGCATCTGTGGGGCTCTTCCTCGGCATGAAACCATACTGTTGCTCACAGATGGTCATCTCTTCTCGCAGCCTGGCTTCCACTACTCTTTTCTATAACTTCATGGTGTGACTGATCAACTTAATTCCCCTGTAGTTACTGCAGGTCTGCACATCTCCCTTATTCTTAAAGATCAGTACCAGCACACTCCTTCTCTATTCTTCAGTCATCCTTTCACCTTTCAATATCTTTTTGACCAACCTGGTTAAAAACTCCACTGCCATCTCTCCTAAACATCTCCATGCTTTTACTGGTATGTCATCTGGTTCAACTGACTTTCCACTCTTCATCCTCTTAATCGCTGCTCTCACTTTCTCCTTACTAATCCTATTCACTTCCTAAATAGTCAACACATTTCTATCTCCATAATTTATTGCTCTAACTTGTAGCACATCCTTCCCAGCTCGGTCTGTGTAAACACTGCTAACATATAATAGCATTGTAATAAGGCGAGTATGACACATTGCACGCGTTCCTGTGCTGCTGCTGTTATAAACCGTAGCAGAATAAAAACATCACATTGTAGAAAAGTGTGTGTGGTGCAAGAGTGTGAATGACAGTGTGTTTGTTTGTGTGTTTATGTGTGTATGTGTGTGTGTACCTTGTTAAGGCTGCGTGCTGCTGTGTCTTTCCCTCCAGGAGTGAGGTTCCTCAGCTGCACATCTAACAGTTCCACCAGCTGGGCCATTGCTCTGACGGTGGATGGGACGTCTCCGGGACGCAACACCGCCGTCTTTGTCTGCTCGGCTAACTCGCGTGCGACGATTGCAGCCGTCTCTCCTGACCTCATCTACAAACGGACACATCATTGATGCTGAAACAGGTCTAAGTATTTCCT
>NC_060911.1:11021211-11123711 GCF_014805685.1 Silurus meridionalis | reverse complement strand
TCTCTGCACTTACTTCCAGTTTCTCTGCACCCACTTCTGGGTCTGCAGTGTGCGCCTCCGGGTCAGCGGCCATCTGGCTGATTTCCAGCTATTTCTTCCTGCCTATTTACGTGTTGCCTGTTTGGATTTATGGACTGTTCGGTTTGAACCTCTGTTTTACAAGCTCCGACTGTTCTTTCGCACAGTGTTCTTCTGCCTGGCCCACAATGCTTCCGTTTTTGGACTATTTAAACCTTTTGAACTGTGTTTTGAACTGCGTCCTGTATTTGGGTCCCTCCGGCCAGTTTGAGGCTTTTACACATTACTTTCATTCTTTTTCAATTCCTTTATTGTTAAAGGTCAATAACAGCATTGTGGAATAGATCAAATAAAGTCTAATATGCAATATATTTAAAAAGAAAAACAAAGCAGGGTATCTAAACTTATTGTCTTGAGTCAGTATTGCTTACAAACAGATTTCCATATTTCAAAGAAATTACCTTGGAAACTCTATAAGAATTTTCAGTACATTCAGTACATATAGTCAGGGGAAAATACTATAAAAATCAAACTTCGATATCTTTTAGAGTATTCAATGGGCAGCTTTTATAGCAGTACAGATTTACTGACCTCTAAAAACGAATCAACATACAGCCATTATTGTCTAAATAACAAATGTAAGTACACTTGTACACAGCTGTACTTCGTTTAACCATGCAATTCCACACGTCCTATTCATCATGTTCATGTTTTTGTCGGCTTGACAGAACCATACAAATTTGTCTATCTTGTATAAGAGCAGTTAAAATTTAGTGCTTTCAGTACAATTCTCTCATACTGACCACTGGATGTAAAACATGCACCTCATGGTAAAGACTCTCTGAGGATTAGAATTGTTGCTCTCCACAAAGATGCCGAAGTTATAAGAAGATCAGTAACACTCTGAAACTGAGTTACAGTACAGTGATCAGGGTCATGCAGAGGTTTTCCAGGACGGGTTCCACTCAGAACAGACCTCACAAGGGTCCATCTAAGAAGTCGAGTCCTCGTGCTGTGTGTAAGGTGCAGAAGCTGCTTCAAAAAACAGACACATGAGTGTAGGGGTGCTGCTATCATTTATTTTAGTAATCAAGTGTTCTAACAGTTATTACATAGATTAATATAGTAATCGGATAATAATTACTTTTTGTTTATTAAAGAGCAATACTCAAAAGGAGAGAGAAAATAAGAGGTCTCTTACAAGTAATTTGTTTTTCCATTTGGATTTAGTTTTTTCTTAAATTGCATGAAAGAATATCAGTGAAAACTAAACCCATTTGATGGTACATTTAAAAGCCATATTGCATCAAAATACAAATACAGTCCAGTGGCTGTGTAGTGTAAGTCATGGGAAACTATTCGTTTAATGAACGTAATTATTCTTACACATTTATTAATTTATAAGATTTTGCACAGTATCGCAACGTCATATTCTTGTCTGCTTGAAATTTTCCATGCACTAAATCCTTGTATTAATCGTCAGCTTTAAAATCATGCTTCATTACCTGCTCTACGATGCCACTGCAGAGGGACTTTTTGACTGCACTGCACTAAATAAAAATATAAAACTCTATTTCTAATTACTTTAAAAATGATAAAAAAAAACACCGTTCTGTACAGTGCCGTTATGTTTTACTTTAAGATCCTAAACTTTTCTGAAATTTTCTGTCCTTTTTTTTGGCCTTCTCACCCCTCCTCCATTTTTCATTCTGCAGCATGTCCTGAATTTACCTGTCCAGAGCGCTCCAGAGTTTCGCAGGTCGTACGTCAATAATAATGGTCAGTGGGAAACACAGTGCTCCCTGTTTATTTAAACGGACTAGACAAAGCAGCGAGACAAATTAATTTGTTACTTGCTACATGAGTGCTGCCAGCATTTCTTTAGAAGGTCCGCTTGTCAGTGCTCAGACCAAACGCTGCACACTGCAACATGTCAGTTTGAATGGCCATCATCCCAGAAGGAAACCTCCTCTGAAGCTGGCTCACAAGAAAACCCACAAACAGTTTGCTGTAGATAGCCTGTCTAAGAGCATGAATATCTGGAACCATGTCCTGTGGACTGATGGGACTTAGATAAACTTGTTTGGCTCAGATGGTGTCCAGCATGTGTGGGGACACCCCGGTGAAAAGAACCAAGAAAATTGTGTCTTGCCTACAGTCAAGCATGGTGGTGGTAGCATCGTGGTCTGGGGCTGCATGAGTGCTACCGGTACTAGGGAGCTGTGGTTCATTGAGGGAAACATGGATTCCAACATGTACTGTGACATTCTGAAGCTGAACATGGTCCCCTCTGGGGATCCTCAAGCGGAAGGTGAAGAAACGCCATATGTCTAACATTCAGCAGCTCCATGACGTCATTATGGAGAAGTGGAGTGAATTCCATGCCCAGGAGTGACTGAATGTTGAGTTATTTTCAGAGGAAAGTAAATCTGTATGCTATACAAGCTACACATTGACTACTCTAAACTATATAAACAGTGTAAATAGAATAAAAATAGAATTTACAAAAAAATAATTTTAATGAAATAAAATGTAGCATATAAATAAAATCATTAAAATGAAAAGAAATTAAATTTATAATAGAAGCAGAATAGAGAATATACTGTACTTAGAAACAATATTTCTTATTATTAGTTCACCAAATAAAGTGCAGATGTACAAGATTTTTTGTTTATGTACGTGTTTACATAAACAAAGCACATGTTCTAGTGTTAGTCACGTGCTAGTGGGTGTTGTGCATTTGAGTCCATCCTCTAGTCATTGGTGTTTTCCTAGTTGAGAGCTCGGAAGATAAGTCTCATCATATTCTCTCTGTGTCTGGCCTTTAGGGAGCTGAAGTGTTTCCCTGACCGTGACAGAGAGAGGAGTTCATTGCTTGGATGGACTTTCTTCAGGAACGAGACGCTGTTTTCAAACCCATTAAAGAGCTACGACTGGGCTATTATGCAAGACAGATCTCTGTAATTTTTTTATCCACACCTATATGAACAAACCACATCCAAACAACCCCCCCCACATGCCTGTGTCAAACATAACTAAAGACTGCACATGTCAAAGCATCCTGAGGCTTCTGACTCCCTTCACCAGCAATAACGCAAATGTAGCCGGTACCCGAAAGCAAACACGCGCTCTTCATGTCCTTTTCCCTTTCGTTAAATCGTCTCGCATGGATTTTATTCATGTCTGATCTGACCTCGTTTCCTGTTATCTACAGGGACCGGATTTAACGGAGAGAAAAAAAATAAACGACCCAAAGGCTCTGGTGTGGGCCTGTTGTTCTGATGTTGTTTAGAAAATGTGCAGTGGAAAAAATACATTCCAGACAGAAGAGAGGAGAGATGAGGAGAAGAAGAGAGAGACATGAGGTGGATAGGAGGCACGAGATAAAGGGAGAGAGAGAGACAGAGAGAGAGTGAAAGAGAGAGAATAAAAGAGAGACTAGAAGTATTACTATACGGTAGGGATGTGCATCTCCATAACTGAGGCCGATGTGATTTGCATAACGATGCATAGCCAATGATATGAAACATTAAAGATACATATGAAGCAGCTCCTGATAAGAATTGATACGATTCATCCCTATTACAATGCAGTGTGAATCGATTTCAATTTGATTCAACACAATGTGATTCAATGCAATACAATGCAATGGAATGAATATGATGCTGTGCAATTCCATATGGTACAGATTCTTTACTTTTATTTCTTTGGTTCAGGCCTTTGTAATGGAAAAAAAAAAATCAAATTAAATAAAACCAGACGTTCTTTTCCTGTTCTGTCTCCTGGAAGATGCAGCTCTACCTCTGCCATGTTAATCTATATTCTCAGGACACTCCTCGGTTTCCTAATGTTGTGATGCATCATATTCACGTAGCAGCAGTGGTGCTGAGAGAACGTGCTTGAGAAACAGTTTAGTGAGGAGAAATCATTCAAAATACAAAAGGTTTGGTCACAAATTATTGGTCACTTTTCTAAATAATAAACGTATAGCATCTACTAATAATTATATATAAATAAATCAGTTGTTACAGAAAAAAATATGTTGAAAACAAGGCAACGCAATACAAATTCCAACTTGTAGTCGATGCACACTTTTCAAAATCTATGCATAACAGCTTTTAGAACAATGCACCGATAAATATCCGTAAATCTATATACAAGCCCAGCAGAAAGAGAAAAACACTGAGAGAGAAACAGCAAGAATAAACAGATGAAAATGGAAAGAGAAAGAAAAAGAGAGCAAAAGAAAAAACTCAAAGACATTAAAAGGGGAAGAGGAAAAAAAGAAGGAGAGCATGACAGAAAGAAAAGGGAAGGAGAAGGATGGAGAGAAAGAGATATAGCTTATGTGAAAAATAAATTGTTTGAGGAAAGGTTGAACTTCTATATTATGCTACAATTAAAATGTAGAAATTGACTAATTTGTGTCTGTGTGTGGTTTTGTATGTGTGTGTGTGTGTGTGTGTGTGTGTGCGCAAATATAAGCTTACTGCTTTCTGTATCAGACAGCTGTCAAATACAAGATATAGAATGCTCATGAATCACATGTTCCCTGTACGGCCACGCTGATCGTCTATAAAGTTAAAAATGGGAAAAAGTTTAGAGAAAGGATTGGGTGAGACGAGGATGAGGCAGAGATGAGTGAGAGAGAGAGAGAGAGAGAGAGAGAGAGAGAGAGAGAGAGAGAGAGAGAGAGAGAGAGAGAGAGAGAGAGAGAGAGAGAGAGTGAGATCATTTCGGTTGTCAAATGTCAAAAGCGTCAAAAATGAAATAGATGTGTTTATGAAAAAGGTTTGTTTGGAAAGCAAGAGAAGTTCGGCGATGTTTTTGAGCACCAGCTTCAGGCTTGAACTGTGTTGCTGAGCAAAAAAAAGGAAGACATCCTCCCTTCTGTCAGAAGTGTCAAAAACACTCCCTCTTCTCCTCTTCTCCTCCCTCTCTCCCTCCCTCCCTCAACAGCATCTATGTGGTTTCAGGGATGACTGAGTGAGCCAGGAGGCTGGAGAATGTGTGTGTGTGTGTGTGTTGTATCTGTGTATATATTTGTGTGTGTGTGTGTGTGTGTGTGTGTGTGTGTGTGTGTGTGTGTGTGTGTGTGTGTGTGTGTGTGTGTGTCTGTGCTCTGCATTCAGAAACGTGTGTTTTAACAGGCCCGAATCATAAGTTCAGGGACTGCAGGGAGACAAAGATAAATGGTGTTTAAATGGCACACAGTGCCACCGCATACACACACACACACACACACACACACACACACACATTGATTTAATTCCTTCAAGGGTGAGCTGGACTAAAATGAGTATTAGAAAAACGTCTTACACACATACTACTGTCTGTGTATGTGTGTGTGTGTGTGTGTGTGTGTGTGTGTGTGTGTGTGTGTGTGTGTGTGCATGCAAAATATGCTTTTTAAACATAATCTCTCATGTGGATCTATTCCCGCTTAGCAGTGCAATCAATTTCAAAGTGTAAATAGAAAAATGTGAGCCGACTGAAAAGAAAGAAAAAATAAATAATAAAAATAAATAAATAAAAACAAAATGTATTTTCACGGTAAGGAAAAGTAGCTGGAGAAGGTGTTAAGTGGCTGAGACTGTCCGGGAAAAACACACTCCAGAGGTGCCTGAGGGAGGTCATCAAGAGTGTTTTGATAAGTGTGTAATTGTATGAAAAAAAAAGGAAACAACATTTAGGGGGAAAAAAAGAAAACCCAGACATAATCTTTCAGATACAGAACAGAATATTCACAGGAATTTAAAGGAGGCATTGACAAGCAAAGAGATGAGCACTAGCGTATACGTGTCCTCACTATTTACTGCTTTTCTGTGAGTTGTGTTGAAAGTCTGAGCACACAAGTGGATCTGATCTTACATTCCTTACTGCTAATTAATGATTATTTTAAAATCACAATTTTATTAACAGGAAAATGTAAATAAATGAAAGCAAACTACCGGCTACCACTAACACTACTACCACTACTTCTACTACTATACTTCTACTACTACTATTACCATAATCACTAATACTACTACCACCCACACTACTACCACTACAACTACTACTACTACAACAAGCACTACTACCACTCACACTACTTCCACTACTTCTACTACTACTACCACCACCACTCACATTACTACCACTACAACTACTACTATTATAACCAGCACTACTACCACCACACCACACACCACAACCACTACTATTGCTACCACCACACTACCACCACCACACTACTACCACCACACCACACACCACTACCACCACCACACCACACACTACAACCACTACTATTGCTACCACCACACCACTACCACCACACTACTACCACCACACCACACACCACAACCACTACTATTGCTACCACTTACACCACTACCACCACACTACTACCACTACAACCACTACTATTGCTACCACTCACACTACTACCACCACACCACTACCACTACAACCACTACCATTGCTACCACTACACTACTACCACCACAACCACTACTATTGCTACCACTTACACCACTACCACTCACACTACCACTACAACCACTACTATTGCTACCACTCACACTACTACCACTCACACTACTACCACTACAACCACTACTATTGCTACCACTTACACTACTACCACTACAACCACTACTATTGCTACCACTTACACTACTACCACTCACACTACTACCACTACAACCACTACTATTGCTACCACGCACACTACTACCACCTTTTTACACAAATATCTGTACTTTCTACTTAATACATTTTCAAAACAGGCTTGTTACTTTAGTTTTAATCTATTTGGTGAAATGTCAATAGTTTTCCTTCTCATTGCGCGCCATCAACCGATTTCCTGTCTTTGTGCAGCTTTTTTAATTTACCACTGTTTATCATTTCCTGACTCTCACACACCACAGATGTAGGCGAGTTTATGAAGCTAACAATGAGCAAGACAGAAGGCAATAAGAAGTCTGGGGTTAATGTGGATGAGACACATGGAGTCATGATCAATCGTGTTCTATATACATCTGGTGGATGTTCAGCCTGAACACATTCATTAGGTAACAACATTTGAAATTCGTTTTGTATTAATATATGAATTAAGGCTGTCAAAATGCAAATTAATTTTAACAAAACTGGTTTTATTAATGCGCGCTTAATGCCCCGTGCATTTCTGTTTGATCATTTTTATTAAAAATATAAATAAATAAATATAAAAGAAACAAAATTAAAACCTTTAGTGCAACACACGTTTATTCACCACATAGTTTCTTTACTCACATATAAAAAAAACTACATTTTTAGAACTAAAGTTTTAAATAAACAACAAAATCGGACCTGGTCGAGAAATGCACAAACGCTCATGTTAATCGTGTTTTGTGGTATTTTTTTTTGCTCATAATGCCAAAACGAATTTAAATGACAACTTAAAATACTTTTTTTTATCACCGTTTGGTGTCCTGACGATTTAAGAATTTAAAACACCATAATTACTTTAAAACATTTAAAAGAATATTTTGTCTTCATGTTCTATGTTGAGTTTGGTTTCATGAATGATAAACATACATTTGCATAAAGCATCAATATTTGTCCATACCCATGTTGATTAGAGTATTAAAAACTTGGAAAATATTAATTTAAGGTACATTTAGAACAGACACAAATGTGTGACTAAGTTGCGATTAATCGTGAATTAACTCATGTCAATCGTGCTATTAATTGCTATTAAATATTTTAATCAATTGACAGCCCCAATATTAATATGATGTGAGTTCCAGTTACCAGTGTGACAGTAAAACAGGAAGGAGTAATGGCTACTTTTTACTTAAGTACATGTCAGAGCCCAAACTTCTTTATTTTAACTTGAGTAAAAAAGTATAGTCAGTACTTCAACTTTTACCCGAGTATTTTAAAACATGAGCATCTGTCCTTGTACTTAAGTGAAGAATGTGTGTGTTTTTGCCACCTCTGCCCACTACTAACACTCACAATACTACCACTACTTCTACTACTACCACTCCACTACTACCACTACTTCTACTACTACCACTCCACTACTGCCACTACTTCTACTACTACCACCACCACTGCCACCACTTTACCACTACCACCACCACCACCACCACTGCCACTACTACCACCACCACACCACCACTACCACTACTCTACTACTACCACCACCACTGCCACTACTACCACTCACTACTACCACCACCACTGCCACCACTTACTACTACCACCACCACTGCCACCAATACTACTACTACCACCACCACCACCCCAATACCACTACCACCACTACTCTACTACCACCACCACTACCACCACCACTCTACTACCACCACCAATTACCACCACCACTCTACCACCACCACCAATCACCACCACCACTCTACCACCACCAATTCAGCACCGCCACCATTACTACTACCACCACCCACCACTACCACCAATGCCACTACCACCACCCACCACTCCTCCAATACTACTACCACCAATTACCACCACCACTACTACCACCACTTCTACTACCACCACCCAGTTCCGCCACCAATACTACTACCACCACCCACCACCACCACCACTAATACTACTACTACCACTCCACTACTGCCACTAATACTACTACCACCAATTCCACCACCACCACCACTCTACCACCACCAATTCCACACCACCACCACTACTCTACTACCACCACCAATCCACCACCACCAATTCACCACCACCACCGCCACCAATACTCACTACCACCACCCACCACCACCACCACTACTACTACCACTACCACCACCACTACCACCCCCAATACTACTACCACCACCCACCACTACCAATCCACCACCACCCACACCACCACAACCACCCACCACCACCACCCACCACCACCACCAATTCAATTACCACCACCACCCACACCACCACCACTACCACCAATTCCACTACCACCACTCACCACTACCAATTCCACCACCACCACCACCACCAATTACCACCAATTCCACCACCGCCACCAATACTACCACCACCACCACTACTACCACCACTACTACCACCACCACCCACCACCACCCCAATACCACCACCACCACCAATACCACCACCACTAATACTACTACCACCAATTCCAATTACCACCACCACACCACCACTACCACACCACCACCACTGCCACTACTACCACCACCACCAATTCCACCACCACCCCTAATACCACCACCACCAATCCACCACCACCAATCACCACCACCACTACTACCAATTCCACCACCGCCACTTATACCACTACCACCACTCCACCACTGCCACCAATACCACAACCACCACTCACCACCACCACTACTACCACTCACCACCACCCACCACTACCACCCAATACCACCACTACCAATTCCACCACCACCACTACTACCACCAATCACCACCACCACTACCACTGCCACCAATACTCACCACCACCAATCCACCACCGCCACCAATACCACTACCACCAATCCACCACCACCACTCCACCACCACCACAACCACCCACCACCACCCCAACACCACCACCACCACCACCACACTACCACCACCACACTACCACCACCACTCCACCACCACCACCCCATCACCACTACTACCAATCCACCACCGCCACCAATACTCACTACTACCACCACCGCACCACCGCCACCAATACTACCACCACCACTCCACCACTGCCACCAATACCACTACCACCACCAATACTACTACTACCACCACCACCACCAACACCAATACCACTACCACCACCACTACCACCCCCAATACCACTACCACCACCCACCACCACCCCTAATACCACCACCACCAACCACCACCACTAATACCACTACCACCACTACTACCACCACCACTACCACCAATACTACCACCACCAATACCACCACCACCCCAATACCACTACCACCAATTCACTACCACCACTCACCACCACCACCACTACCACCACCACCGCCACTAATACTACTACTACCAATTCCACCACTGCCACTACCACCAATCACTACCACCACCCACCACCGCCACCAATACCACTACCACCAATTCCACCACTGCCACTAATACTCACTACCACCACCACCAATTCCACTACCACCAATTCAATTACCACCACCACTGCCTCTAATACCACTACCACCAATCCACCACCACCAATCACCACTACCACCACCACTACCACCACCAATACCACTACCACCAATTCCAATTACCACCCCCAATACTACTACCACCACCCACCACTACCACCAATTCAATTACCACCCCATCACTACTACCACCACCACCACTACCCCAATACTACCACTACCACCACCCACCACTACCACCACCAATTCACCACCACCACCAATACCACCACCACCACCAATTCACTACCACCACTCCACTACTACCACCAACCACCACCACCACCAATCACCACCACCACCAATTCCACCACCACCTCCAATACCACCACCAATCCACCACCACCACCAATCACCACTACCACCAATTCCACCACCACCACCCCAATACCACCACCACCACCCACCACCACCACCACCACCCCATCACCACCACCACCAATTCCACCACCACCAACACTACCACCACCACCCACCACCACCAATACTACCACCACCAATCACCACCACCACTAATACCACTACCACCACCCACCACCACCCCAATACTAC
Organism: Silurus meridionalis; assembly: GCF_014805685.1. NCBI lineage: Eukaryota > Metazoa > Chordata > Actinopteri > Siluriformes > Siluridae > Silurus > Silurus meridionalis. The sequence goes on along the minus strand of NC_060911.1, from coordinate 11,112,990 downwards.
TACCACCACCAATTCCACCACTGCACCAATACTACTACCACCACCCACCACCACCTCCAATACCACCACCACCACCCACCACCGCCACCACTACTACCACTCACCACCCACCACTACCACCAATCCACCACTACCACACCACCCACCACCGCCACCAATACCACTACCACCAATACCACCACCACTCTACCACCACCACAACCACCCACCACTACCACCCCCAATACCACCACCACCACCCACCACTCCTCCAATACCACTACCACCAATTCCACCACTACCCCAATACTACCACTACCACCACCACCGCCACCAATACCACTACTACCACCACCGCACCACTGCCACCAATACTACTACCACCAATTCCACCACCGCCACCAATACTACCACTACCACCAATACTACTACTACCACCACCCACCACCGCCACCAATACTACCACCACCAATACTACTACTACCACCACCCACCACCGCCACCAATACTACTACCACCACCAATCCACCACCACCCCACACCACCACCACCACCCACCACCGCCTCTAATACCACCACTACCACCACCACCACCCCAATACCACCACCACCACCACCACTACCACCAATACCACTACCACCACCCACCACCACCCCAATACCACCACCACCACCACTACCACCCCACACCACCACTACCACCACCACCGCCACCAATACTACTACCACCACCACCACTGCCACCAATACTACTACTACCACTCCACCACTGCCACCAATACACTACCACCACCACCACCACCACCAATCACTACCACCACACCACCACCACTCACCAATCCACCACTACCCCAATACTACTACCACCACCAATTCCACCACCACCCAATACCACCACCACCACCACCAATCACCACTACCACCAATACTACTACCACCAATTCCAATTACCACCCCCAATACCACCACTACCACCACCACCACCACCAATCCACCACTACCACCACCCACCACTGCCACCAATACTACCACTACCACCACCACCACCACCATCACTACTACCACTCACCACCAATCCACCACTGCCACCAATACTACCACCACCACTAATACTACCACCACCACCCACCACCACTGCCACCACTACTACTACCACCAATTCACCACCACCCCATCACCACCACCACCAATCCACCACCGCCCCAATACCACTACCACCACCCACCACCAATCCACCACCACCCCATCACCACCACCACCAATCCACCACCACCACCAATACCACTACTACCACCAATCCACTACCACCACCACCACCACCACCACCACCCACCACCACCCCAATACTACCACCACCACACCACTACCACCCAATACCACTACTCACCAATCCACCACTGCCACCAATACTACTACCACCGCACCACCGCCACCAATACCACTACCACCACCACCACCACCCCACACCACCACCACCCACCACCACTACACCACCCACCACCACCCCAATACCACTACCACCAATTCCACCACCACCCACCACCACTACCACTACCACCACCACCACCACCAATACCACTACCACCAATTCACCACCACCCCACACCACTACCACCAATCCACCACCACCCACACCACCACCACCACCCACCACCACCACTACTACTACCACCAATCCACCACCACCACTGCCACCACCACTACCACCAATCCACCACCGCCACCACCACCACCAATCCACCACCACCAATACCACTACCACCACCACCACCACTCACCACCACCACTACCACCACCATCACTACCACCACCACCCACCACTGCCACTAATACTCACCACCACCACCACCACCACCACCAATACTACTACCACCAATTACCACCACCAATACTCACTACCACCACCCACCACCACCCAATACCACCACCAATCCACCACCACCTCCAATACTACCACCACCAATCCACCACCGCCCCAATACCACTACCACCACCCACCACCACCAATACTACCACCACCACCCACCACCACCCCATCACCACTACCACCAATCACCACCACCACTGCCTCCAATACTACTACCACCACCCACCACCACCACCCCACACTACTACCACTCCACCACCACCCCAATACCACTACCACCACCACCACCCCATCACTACTACCACCACCACAACCACCACTCCACCACCAATACCACTACCACCAATCCACCACCACCCCAATACCACCACCACCAATCCACCACCGCCACCACTACTACTACCACCACCACCGCACCACCGCCACCAATACCACTACTCACCAATCCACCACCGCCACCACTACTACCACCAATACCACTACCACCACCCACCACCGCCACCAATACCACCACCACCAATACTACTACCACCACCCACCACCGCCACCAATACTACCACCACCACTCACCACCACCCACACCACCACCACCAATCCACCACCACCACCAATTACCACCACCACCACCACCACCTCCAATACCACCACCACTACCACCACCACTACCACCACCAATACCACTCACCACCAATCCACCACCAATACCACTACTACCACCACCACACCACCACCAATTCCAATACCACCACCACCAATTCCACCACCGCCACCAATACCACTACCACCACCCACCACCGCCACCAATCACTACCACCACCAATCCACCACCACCACCACTAATACCACCACCACCACCACCCACCACCACCAATTACCACCACCAACCACCACCACCAATCACCACCACCACCACCACCACCAATACTCACCACCACCAATACTACCACCACCCCACACCACCACCACCACCACCACCACCAATCACCACCACCACCAATTCCACCACCGCCACTAATACTACTACCACCAATTCCACCACCGCCACCAATACCACTACCACCAATCCACCACCGCCACCAATACCACTACCACCACCACCACCAATTCCACCACCACCACCACCACTACCACCACCCACCACTACCACCACCACCACCCACCACTACCACCACCAATACCACCACTCACCACCCACCACTACCACCACCAATCCACCACCACCACCACTACCACTACCACTACCACCAATCCACCACCACCCCACACCACCACCACCAATCCACCACCACCACTACTACTACCACCAATCCACCACCACCACCAATCACCACCACCAATCCACCACCACCCCAATACTACCACCACCACCAATACCACTACCACCACCACCACTACCACCACCACCAATTACCACCACCAATACCACTACCACCACTCCACCACCACCCCAATACCACTACTACCACCACCACCACCCCACACCACCACTACCACCACCACTACCCCAATACTACTACCACCAATCCACCACTGCCACCACCACTACCACTACCAATCCACCACCACCCCAATACCACCACCACTCCACCACTACTACCACTCACTACCACCAATCCACCACTGCCCCAATACTACCACCACCAATCCACTACCACCAATACTACCACCACCACCCACCACTACCCCAATACCACTACTACCACCACTCCACTACTGCCTCTAATACTACTACCACCACTCCACTACTGCACTAATACTACTACTACCACCACCACCACCCCAATACTACTACCACCACCCACCACTGCCCCAATACTACCACCACCAATTACCACCACCACTACTACCACTCACTACTACCACCACCACCACCACTACCACCAATACTACTACTACCACTCCACTACTGCCTCTAATACTACTACTACCACCACCACCACCACCATCCACCACCACCCCAATACTACCACCACCACCAATACCACCACCACCATCACTACTACCACCACCAATACCACTACCACCACCACTCACTACCACCAATCCACCACCACCCACCACTACCACCACCAATCCACCACCACCACCATCACTACCACCACCACCATCCACCACCACCCCAATACCACCACTACCACCACCACTGCCCCAATACTACCACCACCACCACCACCACTGCCACCAATACTACTACCACTCCACCACCACCCCAATACCACTACCACCACCAATCCACCACTGCCTCTAATACTACCACCACCAATTCCACCACCACCCCAATACTACTACCACCACCACCACCACCACCCCACACTACCACCACCACCCACCACTGCCCCAATACTACCACCACCACTCCACCACTGCACCAATACTACTACCACCACTCCACTACCACCCCAATACCACTACCACCACCCACCACTGCCCCAATACTACTACCACCACTCCACTACTGCACTAATACTACTACTACCACTCCACTACTACCTCTAATACTACTACTACCACTCCACTACTACCTCTAATACTACTACTACCACTCCACTACTACCACTGCTACCACTATTACCACTACTGTGGAAGTACTACTACTACTACTACTGCTAATAATAATATTAATAAAAAAAGTGCTGACTTCTATTAATTATTTAACAATTTCCAGAGATTATTAAAAAAAGCTATTTTTAAATGATCCAGTAACTACTTAAGTACTGTTACTCAGTATTTAACAGAAATCTTTCTACAATGTTACTACAATTTTACAGAAAATAATTTATTAAAAACTGAGAATTGTTCAGTAATCACTGAGAAATATTTCTTAACTAGTGGCCAACTGTGCTCAGGACCACATACCTATAACATGATTGGTTCAAATGGTCAAGAACCTTCCTGTTTCTTCCATTGTGAAAGAGATGTTATAGTTCATAACATATAAATCCAGAATTTAATAGGACTGGAGGTCTGGAATCACTTCATTTAGGTGTTGCGATACCTTGCACTGGATGCAGTAAAAAATGTGCACAAATAAAAATCTTTTTTATAAGTACTCTTTTTATGACTATCCTGAGATCTGAAGCAGCATTCACATATAAAACAACAACAGAATTTACTTACATAGAAGTGAAAAGGAAAAAAAAAGCATATACAGTAAAAGGATAAAGATCGATGGCCAAAAAACTACATGTAGCATAAATGTGTAATTGTATTTGCAATAGAATGCTGTGTCAATGTGACCAGAAAACAAAAAGAAACTATGATTACATGATGTCCCTTCCCCAAACAAGTCAGAAATCTGGAATCTGGACCAAATGCAAAACTGGGTTTAATTCTTGTTCTAGCTGTGTCACTGGAAGACCTACAGGAAGTTATCACAGAACTTCCAAAATTTTTGTCCCATGTTCTTACAGGTTATTAACATGAACACCTGGAAATCTTGTCCTACTAGGAATTCTAAATGTGATAGACATGAATATTTACAACTGAATGAAAATTAATTTGACTCTTTATAGAGATGCACAGATATCTTTGGATAATTAATGAAGGAATTCACAGAAAGGAAATGGATGAATATCATTTTTCAACAGCAGACAACACTAAATATTTATACAGTACAAAAGTACATATTTCTAGGTTCATTCAAGGTTGTGGAAGGTCATCTAATCCAGTAAAATTTTTAACAAGGATTTTTTTATTTAGAAATTCAATTCAATTTCTCTTTATTTGTATGGTTCTTTTAACAATGGACATTGTCTCAAAGCGCTCAAAAGGGAACCCATCCATTCATTGCAGTTCATCTTTGTTAAGGTGTGCAGTGATAGACCTGTGGTCCTGAGCCATTATAAGACATTGCTGATAATTAATTACAGTCCAAATCCAACCTCAATATTTTTGAGTTGCTCAGTAATTTAAGTCAAGATGTAACTATAAAGCCTTCTGTCTTCAAGACTTCAAACTCTGAAGACTCCATAAATAACTACAACATCTCTAAGTACTTGAAATTCAGTTGACCTTCTGTTGTAATCGGAAATAAAACATTTCTTCTTCTAACTAATCAGTATTGAGAACTGAATGTGGTGTGGTGTAATGGATTCAAACGTAGGGTAAAACATAAACTGGAAAACAACTTCCCCTGGAGGAACGCAGTAAAGCATAGTTTGCAGATTTTGCACTTTGGCCAAAACAATGAAAAGAAAGAACGGCAACTAAGTTTTTTTATCAGCCTGTTTTTCTTACGTTTCCGCTCAATAAAAAATCAATTAGCACATTTCTAGGAGAATTTTTCTTTCCGAATCGATGAAGTGGTTACATAACAAGTACTTCAATCCACTGCTCATAGCCATGGCTCCTCCATTCTAATGGAGAAAAGAAGAACATAAATCCAGAGAGATCCAAACATCTCGTCTACCTCTCTCTCTCTCTCTCTCTCTCTCTCTCTCTCTCTCTCTCTATTATTTGTTTGTTTGGGAAGAGGAAAAAGGCTTGGTTGCCACAGGGACAAGCTGAAAGAGGGATCGTGAATAAGACTGACGGGAAGAGAAGAGAACTGGGTGAAAGAATAGAACATAATGTCAGCCAGATTCATGTGTGTGTTTGTGTGCTTATCTAATTTAGACGCACAATCCAAGCGGTCAACAATGAGTTTGAGTCAAACAGAAAGAATTCCCATGCGGTAGAGAAAGTAGGGAGCAGAACAAATCAATTTGTATTTAATGATTATATAAAAACATATCAGAGAATCCTGTCATACGGTACAAAACAGGGATTTAAAAAAAAACGAAAAAACGAAAAAATGAAAAAACATTAGGATCCTTTTTTCCCTCTTTATTCGATTTTCTTATGAAGTCATTTGGCACTTAACTCAATGACATCATGTTGAAAAAGTTTTGAGTGCATCGTGCGTGTCTCTTTTTTTAACGTCATGAAAGAAAACCCAACCAACACTGAAACTGCCTGAAACCAGTTTGAAGAAACAGGTATAAACCAAAATTAGTGTATATCACAGCAAATGTATTTGTTTTGTTATATGAGTACAATATTGCAATAAAAATCATGATGTTAGTATAATAATGTTCATAAAATATCCTATAATAATAATAATAATAATAATTATTATAATAATAATAATAATAATAATAATAATTATTATTATTATTATTATTATTAGGGGCCAAGTATCTGCACCGTATTATATTCTACCTTTTCTTCTTCTTGTTAATGTCATACAGCACAAAGAACCATGGATGCAAGGGCAGATACTGTAATATATTAAATAAAGTGCATAAAGACATATAAAACTCAATGCAAAATCAAATATAAAATGCTGAGACAAAGGACTTGAACTGAACAATGGAACAAAACTCACAACAACCTTGGGGGACAAATGTGAGACAATGAGGGCTGTGATGGCAATGTGATTCAGTGAAGTAAAACGGTAGCAGACGATCACCCAAATGAGGTTGGGTTCCCTATTTGAGTCTGGTTCCTTTTAAGGTTTGTTCCACATAACACCTAAGGGAGTTGTTCCTTGCCACAGTCGCCACAGCTGCTCATCAGGGATAAATACACATTGTTCACCTTAACTGTTAATTTCTGTAAAGCTGTTTGGAGACAATGTCTGTTGTGAAAAGCTCTTTAGAAATAAATTTGACTCGACAATGCAGATTCGTTTAACGTCATAGACTTGTGGTTTAAAGTTTTTTTTCCAAACCACCACTTTGGTGTGATGAAGGGGGGCAGAAGTATAATAAATAAAAAAAGTCTCTTTAACAACCAAAGGAATAGACAGTTCTCCTTCATTAGGCCGTATTCATGTCCGGCGCCGCTGCTTATTATGATCTATGTTTCCCCATCTCATCTCGCCTTGTTGCTTTTTCAGTCTCTCTCTCTCTCTCTCTCTACATCTCTTGCCCCCGCCCCAGCACCCGCCCGCTCTCGAGCATTGCTAAATGCGCTGGTGATTTTAAAGGGCTGCTGTGCCAAATGAAAGCGTTTCCTGTTTCTATTTCTGAAGTCGACTGCGTAAAGAGCTGAAGCACAACTCGGATCGTTCTACAGTGACTAATCTCGTCTTCCCCTCGTCTCCAGTCGCCTTCCTCCAGCTCTGCTCTCACTCACTCGGCACAGCCATTAAACGCCGGGCCAGGCTTTCATCTTAGAGACAATCTCTCCATCTCTCTTTGCTCTCTCTGCTCTGCTCCACTCCGGCGTGTCCCCAGATTGTCATCTTCATTTTTACAACCCACTCAGACACAATGAAGGTGGATAGAGGGCAGTGTTTGTGTGTGTTTGTGTATGTGTGTGTGCATATGTTTACATGTGTGTGTGTGTGTGTGTGTGTGTGTGTGTGTGTGTGTATGTGTATGTTTGTGTTCTGGCATCTGTGTTTTGACAAGAAAGGCCTCCTTGATTGGCGTCCCTCATTAAAGGAAGTTTCATTCTTCACTATTTAGAACAACATGGCTGACTAAGTCTTGGGATCAAGGGTCATTTTTTACTGTTCCATAACAGGCATCAGGCATCTCTTTCAAATTATGGGATGTTTACCTATAGAACTTGATATAAAAATGAATTATTATCTAAGTAGCAAGGTAGCTGGTTTGTTTCCCTTGTTGACTTCAAAAATGGTACCTGACAAAACATTTTCAAATTGTTTTTCTTTTTTTGTCCTGTTTGTGGATAGGTGACTTCTGCTGTTGTGTTTTTGGATTTAAAACTTGCATTTTTTTTCGATTTAACTGCCCGGCTGCAGCTGTCACTCTCTTCATAATATGACAAGCAAAAGATTTCAGGTAGTCACAGCACTGTGCTTACATATGCACTGAGGAAAAATGTACTTAGAATGGGAGGTGGTACCTTAGTGGTTAAGGCATTGGACTTTGGATCAGAAAGTCGAGTTCAAATGCCAGCCACATCAAGCTGCTACTCCTGGGCCCTTTAGCCAGGACCTTGAGCCCATAGCTGCTCAGTTGTATGAATGAGATAAATGTAGTTGCTCTGGATAAGGGCATATGCTATAAATGTAAATGTAATGGCTATGCTTTAGGGGAGGTGGTAGATCGGTGGTGACTTTTGGATGCATCGGACTTCGAATCGGAAAGTCACAAGTTCAAATCCCAGCACCACCAAACTGCCACTGCTGGCCATTGAGCAAGGCTCTTAACCATCATCTGCTCAGATGTAAGTCACGTAATAAGGAAAATAATTATTTTGTTGGCTGGTGCATGGTTGGATTGTGATCTAGAGTCCCACATATGCCTGGAAAGTGTCCCAATACCCAATAGTTTTGTATACATACACACACACACACACACACACACACACACACACACACACACACACACACACACACACACACACACACAAACAGACACACACACAAACAGACACACACACACACACACACAAACATCAACTCACAGCTAAGATTTTTTTCCCCTGACTATTCTTTTATATGTTCTATTCCTTTTACATAAAGATGTAAAGACATAAAGATGTAAACATTAAAAAAGCACATATGGGGGGAAAAAAATCACATATGGAATTAAAAGTAGCCTTGCTGACAGATTTGAACACTCTTGTCGTTTTGCAGAAGCCACATGGGAAGCTTTTCCATCCATCTTAAAGATGTTCCTGCATATGCTGAGCACTTGTTGGCTGCTTTCCTTTGATCCAATAAAAAAATTCCAAAAATCTTTCCAAAGACATCAAAACAGCTACTTTATAAGCCTGTGTTGGTTTTCAAAACAGCTTTATATCACAAACAGATTTTTTAAATCATGTAACTGTTGGTATAATTAAGCTTCCAGTAATAAAAGTTCTTAGTGCCAGTGTTTCCTGACACAGGAGAGTCTTCAGGATAAAGGGCTGCTAACTTGCATCATTAAAAGCTCTTTTCAGCCTCGTTCACGATTCCATGCGCAAATCACCATGAATTAGAATTTTCATTCGACTTGCAATATGTAGGAAGCTAGGTCAAAATGTACTGGTGAATGAAGTACAAAGTGCCTGTACAATAAAAATCATTTTCTTGAATATGACTTCAGTATATCTAAAAGTACATGTACATTTTTACTTGAGTAAATATACAAATGTACTCGCATTTGAACTTGAACATCAAAAGTAAACGTAGTGATCTACAAGTGATCCACTACAAAGTTGTGATCTTTATATTTTTCTCTATCTGATGCGTAGTGTAGTGTTTCTGCAGATTACACCTTTATAGGTTGAGTTTTCTATATCAGAGATACACAGTGAGAGAAAACTTAGTTCAGTGAGAGAAAACTTAGTTCACAGCACAGATATTTGACCAATGCAAGAATATTTCTGTACTGCAAAAATATTAGAGATAGATGTAATGTATATATCACCTGTACTGTGAAAAATATCAAGGTGGAAGAGACTGCATACTCTCAGCAACACCAGCCAATCAGGAGTGTTTTTAAAACTAAAGAAGAGGGCAGATAGCAAGTGTGTGGCAGTTCATGCATGTGTTAGTGCTCACCTGTTGTTATTCGCTATGTAATTACAACAATTAATTATGTTTACAGCATTTTGCAGATGCCCTTATCCAGAAGGGTAAACAATTATTTGTTTTTTTTTATACAACTGAGCAAGTGAGGGTTAGGGTTCCTTGCTTCAGGGTATAGTGGTGGCAGCTTAGTGGTACTGGGATTTGAACTCGAAACCTTCTGATCAGCTTGACCACTGACTTGTGGGTGAAGCCTGACAACAGGAAAAGATTGGACTAAGTTTTATTTGTGATAAAAAAAAATGCCTTGGTAAACCATTTTTCTTTCCTTATTTACTTTCCTCATAATTTGCTAATTCTCCATCTCACAGCCATATCTTGAAAGTGTTTTCTCAAGCTTTTGTAAAGTCAGAAAGACTGCTGCTTTCACCATTCTACCTGTCTACAAAAAAAAACATTGATGTGAACCTGGTGAAAGTCTGCATGCATTATCTGTCCACAGATCATTCTAAAGCGAGTCTTTGTGTAAGCGCTGCAGCAAACAGACACCATTTATACAAGTGTGTATGTGTTACTTTGGGTTTTATGCGCTCGCCGTTACATTACCGATTGATCTGTGTGTGCGGCTCGCCACCGACAGCGCCAGGTGCATTCTTGTCCGTGCTGATCGGTCGAAATAAAGTTTTCCCCGTGTACTGAGCTGTAATTCGCTGTAGCAGGCATTCTAATAGTGTGTAAGACATCATCTCATTTAATAAAGAGTAGAAGAGAATGCCACTCTCGTCGAAAGGAGCACGCAGGCTATTCCACTTAACCCACCCTATGTGCCTATCTCAGTATATTACATTACTATCAGGCATCCAGGAAGCCTTTAAAAGTTTGTGAGTGTGTGTGTGTGTTGAAAGCAAAAGAGATTAAGTAGCTACCAGTTCTTCAAGTTAAACTTATATCATTGTACCTTTAAATGAAGCAGTGTGTGTGTTATATTTTTTACATATATATATATATATATATATATATATATATATATATATATATATATATATATATATATATATATGATGCATCACATTATTAACTTTTATGCCGATGCATCAGTGACTCTTACCATTCTAAATTCTTTTATGTGTGTGTGTGTGTTTGTGTGTGTTTGTGGAAATAAGTGTCTTGCTTAAGAGGACAAAGCTAATTCTGCTTCCTCTTTGAAGTGAAGCTTTTTTAATGCATGCCTGTGTGTGTGTGAGAGAGAGAGAGAAAGAGAGAGAGAGAGAGAGAGAGAGAGAGAGAGAGAGAGAGAGAGTAGACCAGAGACATGAAAATAGTGATAGAACTGAAAAAAAGAGTGAGAAAGTGAGAGAGAGAAACTTGGCAGGATAAATGTAATCCCTCAATCCTCCCTTTTTTTGTTAGTGCTTTAGGTCTGATTGTTTTCTGACTTTCCTTTCCATTTTGGCAGCCAAAGAAACGCCTGATTCCTCACAGCACTGATCCGTACACAATCATATTGGGAAAAGTACTACAAAAACATTTTTGTGTATACAATATATATATATATATATATATATATATATATATATATATATATATAGGCAAAATTTGCAGCATACAGAAGGATTTCTTTGGCTGCCCTTTACTTGAACAAGGAGACGAGCGCAATTCAATTCAATTCATTTTAATTTGTATAGTGCTTTTAACAATGAACATTGTCTCAAAGTAGCTTTACACAGATAATGCAGGGATAAAGAATGAATAAGATGGTACTATATAAGTGTAAGTTTGTCCCTGATGAGCAAAACGGGAGCTCCATGAACATATGTTCACATGGGTTGTTGTGAAACATTTTTACTGGCCTGCTACAGAAATATAACCTTAACTCTACTGGACACCTTTAGAAAGAAATTTAGGTTTTAAAAATGCCTATGTTTGTTTTTCAATAATAAGGTGGTGTGGTCATTAGAGATGTCTGATAGCTCCAACCACATCTTAGAGTGGTTTGCGGAATGATTGGCTGATAATGTAAAATGATGAGAATCAAATAACGGTCCCCAAACAACAATTTTATTGAGCACATTGAAGAGATGTTGTGTTTGTTATATTAGATGTTCAAAAACAAGTTAATCTCCGTGTGAATTACCGGTATGTTCTGACTGTACAAGATTCTTAAAAAGATTATTTTGCTTATTGTAAGCCCATTCAAAAACCACAATATTTTATAATAGAGTTTCTAAATCACAGAGCTGATGAATCCTTCCATTTTACTAGTATTGAAAGCTTCTGCCTTTGCTGCAATCAATGTCTTTAGTGTTGGTTTGAGGTCCTAATCAGCAACTTTGCCTCTTATCACACATGACTATAAAAATGCGAAAGAAAATCCACTTACATGCAGACTTGAAGTTAAACAAACACTCAGAAACTATGATTATGTTATGTTATGGCTCAATTCAATGCAAGAGGAGACCCCACGACCAAAGAATTAACGTACAGCAACCATGAAACTTCTTACTTTTTTACCAATTTTAAGCTTCTCAGAGGTTTCTTTCAGAATAAGTATTTTATTTTCATGCTGAGTACCAAAGTAAAGGCAAGCATAAAAGATCTGTACTGCATTATGCTTGTCCTCCTTACTCTCTGATAAGGAGTTAAGAAAATGGATACATGCAGTAATGAAAAATATAGTATACACTACTCTCTGTCTATGTGATAATTATATTATCTGCAAAGCTATTAAAGAAACAGGCATTAAAGTAGATCTCATAAAAAAACTTTCTTTTGGCTTCTCCCGTTAGGGGTCGCCACAGCGGACCATCCGCATGTTTTGATTTGGCACATGTTTTTGCGCTGGATGCCCTTCCTAACGCAACCCTCCCCATTTATCCAGGCTTGGGACCAGCACAAAGAGTGGCTTGTTCTGGCCTAATTAATTGTCGTTTTGAACAGTTTAAATGTAAAACACATCACAAAATCCAAAACAGGCCATATTAGGACAGGCAAGAATCCAAAACATTGAGATCATGTAAACATTGAAAGTGAGATCATGTGGATTGTTCTCCCACTATCATCATGTACAAGTTGCCGAATGGTTTCGACATTTTCGGGGTTTGAGCTCATTAAAGGAATAGCACCAGTTAACACCATTAATCGCGAAACTTTTTTGATACCACCTCGTAAATTAAAAACAGGCATGCACAATAATGAACAATGATTGATATTTAAATTATTTGGGACTGAAGAATCTTTAAAAAATCCTGAGAGTCTTGGCCTAACTGCAGCATAATACTGCTTGCAATAGGTGAAACTCACCGACTATATAAATACTGCTTAATATTCAATACCTTCCTTCTAATACCATGCGATCACAGCAGGGAGTAAAGGAAACTGCAGATAAAGCCCTCCAGCAAAAGACAAGAAAAAGGTAAACTATCCTTTGTCAGAACGGGAAAAGGGCTCGGCTGCTCAGTCCTCTGGAACGAAGAAGAGTGAGAACTTTAGAACTTTTGGAGCGAAGACGAATTGGCAGCAGGTATGAGACAAATGCAAGAGCTGCTACCAAGAAAAAAGAGCAATGAAAAACAGGATTCAAAGAAGTCTAGTACAGCTGCCTCGCATATAAAAACTGTGATGTTTTGAGAGCAGCTGCTTCTCATTCTCAAAAATCAGGTGATGAATACAGATTGTGTAATGCTGGAGTGTAGCTCAATAGCAGCAATGCATCTGCCAAAGACTTTTTTGCATAGTTATCTAACAACTTTATTAATAAGACCCTATTCATATTCACACATGCATTTGCAGGTATAATGTCTAAATCGACATAATAATATTAGACATTAGACGTAATGATATTAATGTATTATACCTACCATAGATGGTAGGTCATGGTCACGGTTTTTAAATGACTGGGATTGTAATACAGATTAGAAAGCAAGTTGGCTGGCCGCAAAAATCATCCCTCAAACTGAAGCCTTGTATAAACACTCTGTACCACCTTCCATTAGTAACTTGAGAGGTGTGGGGAGGCATTAGATCATCACCCTCTCTTGTGTAAAACACTATCTTGCCATTTTTGAAGCAGCAGGATTCCGCTTCCTTGTATCACTTTGAAAACAAGTTGAAATTCTTGAGTGACTCAAGTGGTACTGAGTCTGTTTGCTCAAACGACATCCTGATTATAAAGCTAAAGTCTACAAGGGCACACGTTATCTCTAAGTCAGACTTGATGAACCCAACTAGGACTCAGTGAACAGCATGTAATACCATATTGATGTATAAAATCGGAGTATTTGTGAACATATTTTAAATAAATTATTGTTTAAAAACTGTCTGGAAGTGCCAAGGTATCGTAGACCTCACGTCTACATTTTTTAGATTCTACAGCAGACTGAATGTTGCATCACATGTACAGTACTATTCTGTGGTAAGTCTCTTTATGGGGTTCTCATCAAGAACAGAAATGTTTGGAGATTTATAAGCCCTTATCAGCATTTGAGCCCATTTACAGCGATTTTTAGCAGCAATCTGAAATTATTCTCATTCTCAATAAAATCTCAAAGGGTAAATTGTTTTTAAGGTTTACTTTATATGAATGTGTTGTGAAACGCCATGACAACTTTGATATATGGCCTTCAATAGTTTTGAGGCAGACTGCTCTGGACGTCTGGAGGTGAAAGAAAAACAGAATGCAAGGTTATACATGTAGGTGTGCTTCTACTATGGAGTGGATAATTGAAAAGCCACCTGGGTCACTCATGTATGACAATGGCCAGAGGGCAAGCTTGATAAAGTGGGACTTTTAAAGGCTGTGCGCCTGAGGTCACGGTCACAAGATGGTAACCATGCTATATGTACTTGCCATGAAAATTGAAAAAATATAGAAAAATGAAATACTCTGAAAGAGACCACCCTTCTTGTCATACATAACCTTCAATTTTTTATCCTGGTTGAATTAACTGTAACACTTATCCTTGGGATCAGTCTAAAAAACGACACACTCGTCTTAAAGAGGAGGTGTTCATGGAAAAATTAGAGTTGCCAAATAGGTAACCTTTACTTCCTGGCATGATTTAAGACCTTCGGCGAAGACTACAAAAGGTCAAACTGTGGAAAAATTATATACCACTCTAGATCGATCAACAAAAGTTTTCCATGGTTTTTCTTAAATAAATGGGATAAGGAATTGTGAGGAAAAATCTGGCAACCCTAGTATAAACATACACATTTAATGAGTAAAGCATTACTTCTTTTAATGATTTAGAGTCCCAATATGTTAGTCCCCTTTTTTCTGCTAAAACAGTTTTTTACAGTTCTTCAGCAGTTTGAGCTACAGGAGCTCGTCTGTTGGATCGGACCACACGGTCCAGCCTTCGCTCCCCACGTGCATCAACGATCCTCTGTCGCCCCATGACCCTGTTGCCATTTCACCTTCCTTGGACCACTTTGATAGATACTGACCACTGCAGACCAGGAATAGCCCTGAGAGGGCCTCCAAGAGCTCTCCAAGAGCTGCAGTTTTGGAGATGCTCTGACCCAGTCGTCTAGACGTCCCAATTTGGCCATTGTTAAACTCCCTCAAATACTTACAGTAAGCTTGCCCATTTTTCCTGCTTCTAACACATTAAATTTGAGGACAAAATGTTAATTTGCTGTCTAATATATCCCAGTCACTAACACTTGTCATGATGAAGCGATAATCAATGTTTTACACTCACTTGTCAAATGTTATAATGTCATAATGTTATTCCAGGCCGATGTATGTTTGGAAGGAGTCATTGGCCAAAAGCCTTAAATGGATCTGATTTTATTAGTGAAAGACAGGGGGTTTTGACCTTCTAGCCCATTTATTCCTCATTATAACCTTTATAGATCTTTTATATATACTATGAATCATCACTGTGTCGAGGCTTAACTTGAAAGCATGTTATAGTTTGAGTCAAATAGTTGTTCGTTAGATACATTTTTAAGCAAAGGTGGAACAAAAATATACTTTCAATGTGGAACCATTAAAATCGGCAATTTTAGTTCTCTAATCCTGTTCTCATAATTGGCCATTATCAAGTAAATGACTGATCATGTAAAGGTTGTGTTTTCTAACCCTTAAATCCATCAAATAAATGTCCTTACTTCCTTGTATTTTCTTAAATAAATGGGATAAAGACTTGTGAGGTGAAGTCCGGCAACCCTGGTAAAACATATACTTTTAATGATTAAAGCATTACTTTTAATGACCAGAGTCTCAAGACATATGTGATCTTTCTATTAACAAGGGGCCCTCAGGGGGGAGATCTGAAGAATCTAGATATTTTATTCATCCAGCATATTTCACATTACTTACGGTATAACCTTAGGTAAAGCTGATTAGCTTTACATTTTTCCAACGCCAGGATTTTGCTACGTTTCCAAAGATATTTGGGGGCTTTTTTCAGTTATCTATCGCTTGTTTAAAATATAATGATGGAACATTTGTAACTATATTTACTATTATCATTAATACATTACACATGGAATAAAACCATTTTAGTTTTGCCCCTTCCAAAGTTAAAATTGTTTCACTCTTTGTGCCTAATGTACCCGCTTTGGGATAAAAGGCTGAAGTCCAAATGGTGGAACAACAGTTTCTGTGCTGTACTGTACTTTCTTCACAGTGTTTTGTTTTAATGTGAACACCTTTTGGACTGGATGTCCCCCTTCTGCAACATGGTGACACAACTAAAAGAACAGACTCTGTGCTATAGCTTCTGCACAATAGACCCACGTTTTAACCATGAAAGCATGGACGTAGTCGATGGCAGACTGTGACTGGGAGGACTCAACATGGTGAACGAGTGGGTAAGACATGAGTGCTTACACCTGTGTGCTAATTAACCATGACATATTTCTGCACAGTGTGTATTGCAACGAGAAGCCGGTGAAAGGGAACCACAAAAAGCAAAGATTCTGAATGGGAGATGACCCTTAACAGACAAAAGTCAACGGAATGTTTATTGAGGCCTTTTGTGTTTTATTCTGCTGTCGGAAGACATTTCGAACAATATCGCTTCGGCCTCTCATTTCAGATGAGCTATAGCTCTGAAAAACCCCAGCAGAAAACAAGCCGAGTCTGTTTTGTGTGTATTTGTGTGTCTGGGAGTTTGAGAGAAAAAGAGAACACACACACACACACGTGTAGCATTGCTGATCTTCAAAGCAGTGGTTATGTTTTTTTTTTTTCTGAACTAGTACAGGTGAGCTACAGAGCTAGGTTTTGAATATTAATGAATCGTGGCTAATTAGAATCTGAACTGCACAAAGCAGGTGTGATTATATCAGCATTCTCTTTGATATGACTATTAGATAATCTTCTGATCTTCATTAGCTTAGCGAGATAACACTCCCACTCTAATCTACACACACGCACACACACACAGGCACACACACACACACACACACACACACACACACACACACACACACACACACACACATAACACATACACCAAAAGCTTTGATATACAGGATGCTAATAAGCAAGTATGGTCATTAAATAGGGGCTTTGGACTCTCTCTCTCTCTCTCTCTCTCTCTCTCTCTCTCTCTCTCGTACACACACACACACACACACACACACACACACACACACACATGGAGTTTTAAATCATAGTGAATTAAAAAATTTGACCTTTGAAAACCACTATACTTAAACCAACCAGAAGTAAAGATTTTTATATTGCAGAGAAGTCACAGGCCATGTCCTTATTTCTAAACTTATTTTTACACTTCTCATTTCGTTGAGATCCAGTCATTCGCATGTGATAGCTGTAGAATGGAAATGCAAGCTCAATACAAAGTTTTTTAAAGTTCAGGTTTGATGAACTCTGACCTCACCGCCAACGTGGCCAGTAGAATATCGGCACGACGCAGTGTGACCTCATCAGAAAATCCAAAAGAGAGAATGGAACTAATTATAGCAGTTTCTCAAAATCCTGTTTTATATACCAAATCTTTAAATGGATATAAATCAACAACTAAAAAGTATGCTGCAACTGGATGACTTACATCTGATTTTACTACACATAAACTGGATTCCTCTTTATGACTCAAGTTGGCCATTGAAGCATCTTGTGTCCTTCTATTTGCTATATTTTAAAGCTGTATCAAATCAAATTAACGTATATTTAATATTTGAATTTAATAATGTTTATATATAGTAGTATCTCATAGCCTTTGCTGTTTGTGTTAAAGACCTAGTTGTATTGTTGTGCTCATTTCCACAAAAATCCTTTCTACATACACCAACCAGGCATTAACTTTACGGCCACCAATCAGGCATCACATTATGAGCACCTACCTAATATTGTGTTGGTCCCCCTTTTGCTGCCAAAACAGCTCTGACCCATCGAGCATCAACAGCATTAACTCCTTCAGCAATTTCAGATACAGAAGCTCGTCTGTTGAATCGGACCACACGGAGTAGCCTTCGCTCCCCACGTGCATCAATGAGCCTCGGCCGCATATGACCTTGTCGCTGGTTCACCACTGTTCATTCGTTGGACAACTTTTGATAGATACTGACCAATGCAGACCAGGAACATCACACAAGAGCTGTTTTTTTTTTTAGATGCTCTAATATATCCACCCACTAACAGGTGTCATGATTAGGAGATAATCAGTGTTATTCACCTCACCGGTCATAATGGTATGCCTGGTCGATGGCATGTTCGCATGGAGTCATTAATCAAAAGCCTTACATAGATCTCATTTTATTGGTGAAAAACAGGGGGTTTTGACCTCCTATCCCTAGTTATTATATATTATATTATATATGTTATGAATCAGTAATGTGTCAAGGCTTAACTTGAAAGCCTGTTGAAGTTTGGGTAAAAACAGTCTTTCGTTTGATACATTTTTAAGCAAAACAAAAATATATTTACTAATGTGGAACCATTAAATTGTCATTTTCGTTTTCTAATCCTGTCCTCATACCTGGCCATTATAAAGTGAATGACTGATCATGTAAAGGCTGTGTTTATTTCCATGAAGATGGATAGTGATTAGGGGTTCAAATCAAATCAAATGTTATTGGTTGTGGGAACAAGTGCAACAGCACCTTTTAAAAATAGCATGTATAAGATGTAAGGCATGATACTGTGATACTGTACATAAACATTTTATTTTAATTCGCCCACTTTACTTAGTACAGCCCAGTACAGTTAAAAATAGGAAGTAGAAAGACACAAAATACTTTAATGCCCAATTTGGCAGCCTACATCCATTTTGTGTAGTAAAATAACAATGTGCTTTGTTTTTTTTAACCCTAACAGTACATTTTATATTTACACTTGTATTGCAGTTTAAATCAAACCAGATGGCCTGGGTCAGAAGGCGTCTTGTTGGCGTCTAATGCTAAGCCATAAAACAGAACACCTGAGTCAAATGAAAAATCAATTTAAAGCAGCACTTACCGAAATTCACCCGGTTGTCGTTGTTGCCAAAATCCAGCGAGTATCGAACAACATGATAATTGTTCCACACATAGAGAAGATTGTCTCTCGGATTGTAGTCCACTGCTGCGATGTATTGGTAAGAATTCGGAAACGGGATGTTTATGTTCGTTCCGCGACTCTTTTCTGTGCTGTACATGTAGTCGATTTTATTCCCTGATGCTTCATTATCATCGTCTTCGTACACGCTCTTTACAACGTACAAGACTCCACAGATCATGAAGCCGTTAGAGGCAGAGCGCTTGTCGTACATTGTGTCCCAGGACCCCTCAATTCGGAGTGTGTACGGGTTGAGCTGGCTCACAACGATCTTCCCGTTGTTCTGCTCTGTGGCATAGATCACCCACAGGCCGTTTTCATCTGTAGCTAGGTCAATGTCGGACTTCCCTCCCCAGCGATACGGAGACGTGTCGTGGTAATTGGCGTTGGCGATAATCGCCTCGCCGCTTTTGATCCGAGTGCGCAAGTCAAACTTGACAATGTTGCGTGTACGCTCCTTGTTAAAGAACAAAGCCCCATCGTACACGACAAAGCCAGTGCCATCAACACGATGTGGGAGTTTATAGGTTGTAGTAGGACGTCCTGCGATAAAATCCTCTTTGGATGAATATTCAGTGAGAGTGTCAGTACGATATGGCGTCCAGGGCATGTAGTAAATCTTATTCGAAGACTGCAGCGGGTCTTTGCACCAAGAGCCGGATTGGTGGTCCGACTCGAAAAGGTGTTCGCTCTGGTACACGCCTTTTAATAAACCTGGACACAGGAAGACTGGGGAAAAAATAAAAGAATAATGCAATGAATTAATGGATAATAATAATGACCGACACACTGTTAAAAAAATATGTAAATATGTTTATTTGTTTTTAGTATCAGTTTGTTTTCGGATTTCATTTTTATCTTTCGAAAAAAAAATCCTTACTTTTATTCTCTGTGTAGTTTTAGTATCAGTATTGAATAACTAATATATGCTAAAAACCTTGTTTCAGACATTTCCCCTTGCATGTGCCCACTCATAGTGCATGCTGGCTTGCAGCACTAAAACACTTCTTGTTTCTGTGTTTATATAGCCATGTGCTCTTGTTTTGAACTGTCACATGCATTTCATTCACACCATGTCTCCTTCCCCGCTTCATTATTGACTCGTGCTTTCACGTTTTTTTTCAGCTTTTTCCAGCTGTTCCCTCCTCTGTGTTGATTATTGTCTGTCGAATTCCACTTTGTGTGGATTTTGTCTTGAAGCAGTAACTTGTCTGGTTCAGCTGAAGTTACCAAGACTTTAATAGTTCACATCTGCCAGTTTCTTAAACTTGTTTTGGTTTTCTGTTCACCTTTTTGTCTTGCCTAGTTCATGTTGTTTGCTAACTGCCCAACTTTTTGAAAGATTTGCACGTTTGCCTGCTATTCTGGATTTTAATGTATAATGTAACTAATGCATCTAATCCTGCATGTGCATCCGCTACCATGTATACACTGCATTACATGACACCTGCATTGATATTTGTGTATGTGTACTTGATGGGGTAACCATCATGCTTAAAATGCAAGATTAGCTAATATCTTACATGCCACATAAATCACTTACATGTTGACATTTAATACAGCTCTAAATCTATACACAAACAGACAAAGTATATATACACACACACATACATACACACACTATGTGGTCTAAAGTTTGTGGACACCTGACCACCAGATTTTGGAGTGTGCTTTTTATTTGTCTCTTATCCCAGAGATCCCTCATGTCGGTGTTACCTTCTGGTTCTCCCTTTTAGTTATGCTGCCATAGCGAGTCTCGCCGGAGTCCCAACTGCACAGTGATATTAACTTTCATACAACAATAAGGACACTTAATAATCCATATCCTTCTCTTCCTGTCACCCCTCTTCACTCCCTCTCTCTCTCTCTCTCTCTCTTTCTCTCTCTCTCGGTTGAGATAAACATGCTACTGAGGTTCCAGTGACCACTGTTCCTGCCCCTCTTCCCTCCGTGGATCTTCCCACTTCGTCCAGGCCTGCCTCTGCAAAGTGTTCTCTTCGACTGGAGGCCACTCTGTGCAGCTTGGGACGCATCAACGCCTTGGGTGGTTCCACGAAATTCCGGAGTAAGAACGGGAGCTTTGAGGATGGATTTGGACTGTAGTTAATGTCAACAGACTGCTACATTGACTCAGGACTACAGTTTGCTTCTGATCATCATCACTGCACCCCGCAACATTGTATATCTGCAATAAATGGACATTCGGTGCAACCCAGATGAGGACGGGTTTCCTCTTGAGCCTGGTTCTTCTCAAGGTTTCTTCCTTATGCCATCTCTGGGAGTTTTTCCTTGCCCCAGTCACCACCGGCTCACTCATCAGGGACAAACTTACTTATTAAGACCTTATTTATTTTTTATCACCACATTATCTGTGTAAAGCTGCTTTTAGACAATGTTCATTGTTAAAAGCGCTATACAAATAAAAATGATTTGAATATTCAGCAATAATTGCATTAGTAATGTCTGGTACTGATGTAGGTGAACTTCACAAAGGAATGGACTGATGCTGGGTCAAGGCATCTAAAGCCACCACACACAGAAGTGTCAAGGAATTTGGCTACAGTTGTCGAATTCCTCTTGTTAAGCCACTCCTGAACCACAGACAACGTCAGAGGCGTCTTACCTGGGCTAAAAGAAGAACAACTGGACTGTTGCCCAGTGGTCCAACATCCTTTTTTTTTTTTAAGATGAAGCAAGTTTTGTATTTCATTTGGAAACCAAGGTCCTAGAGTCTGGAGGAAGGGTGGAGAAGCTCATAGCCCAAGTTGCTTGAAGTCTAGTGTTAAGTTCCTACAGTCGGTGATGATCACTGCACCCGTTTACAAAGACATTTTGGTGCACTTAATACTTCCCTCTGCTGACCAGCTTTATGGAGAAGCTGATTTCATTTTCCAGCAGGATTTGGCACCTGCCCACACTGCCACAAGCACTAAAAGTTAGTTAAATGACCATGGTGTTGGTGTGCTTGACTGGCCAGCAAACTCACCAGATCTGAACCCCATAGAGCAGGGGTGTCAAAGTCAGGCCCGCAAGATCATATCAAATGTGTATTAGAGCTGGCCCGCCAGTATATAGCGCATACACCGATAATAATACAAATCCCAGAATGCTTTGTTGGTGCGTTAGCACGTTAGTCGAGGCCGCTGAAAAACTCTGCACTGAAAAACTCTGCCTACTCAGCACTGAATTTACCCGGAGATTTACTGACTTTGAAGTCCAGAAATGCAGATTTGAACTGCTCAGTAATCCGTTTGTGTTTGACGTGGAAAGCGCACCAACCAAACTCCAAATGGAGCAGATTGAACTCCAGTGTAGAGACACGCTCAAGTCAAAGTACGACTCTGTGTGTGCTGCACAGTTTCCATGTTCCCTCCCCGACACACTGCACCAACTCTGTGCCCAAGCTGCTCAAATCCTCTCTATGTTCAGCATCTTATATCTTATAACCGTTATCTTTAATGAAGATGAACAAAACACCACTCAGGAGTCTCACTGATAAACACCTTCACTCAATTCTGAGGATTTCCTCAGCTCAGAGCCTAACCCCAGACATGATGCACTTGTATGTAAGAAGAGATGCAGGTATCTGACTTCAACCAATCAGAGTAAATAAGAGTGTAAAAACTGAGCTTAAATGAATGTTGTCTTTAAGCACTTTTTCTACTCCAAGGCATGAACTCTTAATAGCTGAAAGATTGTTTTTTTTTTTTATTGAAGGAAATTATTATTATATATATATATATATATATATATATATATATATATATATATATAGAGAGAGAGAGAGAGAGAGAGAGAGAGAGAAGAGAGAGAGAGAAAGAGAGAGAATAAGAAACGAATACCACTGATGTGTGTTTTATTTCAAATTAAATTTCTTATGTGTTTATAATAATAAACTTTGGTTGTTTCAGATTTAATGTTTATGCAAAAATAAAGTTTGTTACCATATGAAAAGGTTCAACATTACACATCTGGAGAGAAGATTGCAGTAAATTTTTCAATAAATATTGAGTTTGGCCCGCGACTTCTTCCCAGTTTTTAATTTTGGCCCACTGTGAATTTGAGTTTGACATCCCTGCTATACAGAATCTATAGGATATTGTCAAGAGGAAAATGAGAAACAAGAGAACAAAAAATGCAAATGAGCTGAAGGCCACTGTCAAAGAACCTGGGCTTCCATACCACCTCAGCAGTGCCACAGACCAATCACCTCCATGCCACACCGAAATGAGACCGTAATTAAAGCAAAAGGAGGGCCTACCAAGTATTGAGTACATATACAGTAAATAAACATACTTTCCAGAAGCCAACATTTCACTAAAAATGTTTTTTTTTTATTGGTCTTATGAAGTGGGTTTTTGTTAAATGTGAGCCAAAATCACAATTAAGAAATAAACACTTAAACTACTTCAGTCGGTGTGCATTGAATTTATTACACAAATTTCACAATTTGAGTTGAATGTTATGTGTTTTTTTTAACAATAACTGACTTGGTGTTTCAGTTACCAGAGTAATTATACATTAATGGGGAACTTGTTTGAAACAGTATGTTTGCACTGGATAACCTGGTCATGCCAGGGGTCATCAGCTTGCAAACTGTGATCCAGATGCTGCAAGCCCAGATGCAGTGTCTTATTCCAGCAGAACAAATCAAGCTAAAAATAACCTTGTGGTCCCAATCCACAAGCACCTGCAGTAGCTTTGGTTTTCTAAACACTGTGTTGCAGCTCATTGTGGCCAATCACCTGCGTTTATGTGAATAATTTAGCTAAATGGCAGTTTACTGAGGAAACATTTTTTTATATAGCTGTCCAGATGTTTTAGCACAGGCATTAATCGTACACAGGATGTTAACTGGTGTCTCTGTTCAGTGGTGTTGTTTTCTGAGTAAGAAAATCAAATTGGCTGTAGTGCGACCGAAACGAGCTGAAAAAGACTCGTGTGTAAATCAGCGCTCATCACCACAGGGGAGTGTTTCAGTTACGTGGGAGGACGTGTTAGACTTCCACCCTGTCGTGCCATCATTGACAACTTCCTGGATTAGTCGGAAAAAACGACTAAAT
Organism: Silurus meridionalis; assembly: GCF_014805685.1. NCBI lineage: Eukaryota > Metazoa > Chordata > Actinopteri > Siluriformes > Siluridae > Silurus > Silurus meridionalis. The sequence goes on along the minus strand of NC_060911.1, from coordinate 11,088,103 downwards.
TGGAAAAAGCTAGTGTCATGATGAATGTTTTTAAAATACAAAAAGAACAATTTAATGTAAATAATGATTTGTATTGTTGTTTTGTAATTTGTATTCATGATTAATATTTTATTATTCAATGAACTGTCTTGTTTAGAGTGACGTTGCTCTGCTTTAATACTCTGAGAGACAAAGAGAAAGGCATAGAGAAACGAGAGGCACTGAGAGAAGACAGAAAACAAGAAGGAAAGAGAGAAAAAAGTGCACAAAAGAGAGAATGAAAGAGATAGACAAACAGTGAGAAAAAAAAGAAAGAAGAGAAGCAGAGGGGGTAAGGCAGAGAGAATAAAGAGAGAGAGAGGTAGAGGATAACAGATGAAAGGAAGGACAAATAGAAACAAAAGGAAAAGAAGCAGGGATAGATAAAGACAAAAGAAAGGAAAGAAAGAGAGAAAGAGAGAGAAAAAGCAGCAGAGAATTAGTGAGGAAAGGATAAAAAAAAGAGAAAAATAAGCAGAGAGAGATGGGAGTAATGTGGGTAATGAGAGAAATTTTTAAAGAGAGAGAGAGAGTGTGTTATAGACTGAACGTGATGACTAACAGCTCTATATAGTAGGGGGCTGTGCTGGTTTCCCTCAGGAGAATCTGCCACATTGACTTCCGTAACTTTCAGTAAAATTTGCTACCTGTGTGTGTGTGTGTGTGTGTGTGTGTGTGTGTGTGTGCGTGCGCGTGCCAGGGGGCTGAACTGCACCGGTGCTACTCTTAACCTCATTATTCCCAGATACAGCACGAGGTGAAGCTGCAGCTCATCATCGCCTGTTAAGCTTTATGCTAATCAGGCTTAATCGCTTCGTTAGCTCATAGTGCTACAATGTTAATAATCCTAACAAATACGAAACACCTTACAACTGACTGATACATGGAGCAGAGTACGATGCAGATCTAGAAAAATAATCTTTCCTAAGCTTGAGAACTCTCCAAAGTGTGTGTGTGTGTGTGTGTGTGTGTGTGTGTGTGTGTGTGTGTGTGTGTGTGTGTGTGTGTGTGTTTAGTGTTTTCTTAAACTAAGGTCCACCAGGTCTTGTTTAGCCAGTGCAAATACTAGCCATTGATTTATGTCAACAAACTGCATCTTGCTGCAATTCATTCCCAATAAATTTATGTTAGTGTGAGTGTGTGCATGCATGCATGCTGTGTGTGTGTGTGTGTGTGTGTGTGTGTGTGTGTGTGTGTGTGTGTGTGTGTGTGTGTCTGTGTGTGTCAGACATATTTCCCACACTTGGTTCTCACACAGATTTATGATGGTATTCCGGGAAACCAGGCACATACACGTTTCAAGCAAAGCCCAGGATAGAAACACACACACACACACACACACACACACACACACACACACACACACACATATATATATATATATATATATATATATTCTTTTTATATAATTTTTTATTTTTTATTTATTTATACACACACAAAAATGGTTACGCAGTGGTAAAGAATGCATGGCATTGCAACTGCTTATTCCCACAATTCTCTTCCCATGCTTACAGGAAGTGAAGTTGGCATCTGTGCTGCATTATTATTGCACACTTCCTCTGATTGTATCTTTATTTGTGTGTGTGTGTGTGTGTGTGTGTGTGTGTGTGTGTGTGTGTGTGTGTGTGTGTATACGTAACATACTGTTTGATGAACTATTAAAGGAAGAGCTATATCTTGTTTTATTTTAGAACATGATGTTGAATTGTGCTCAGTGTGTGTGTGTGTGTGTGTGTGTGTAAGTGACCAAGGTCAAGGTGAAGTGTGTGAACAGGAAGGCTATTACATTAATTCGATGTGCAGTGTAACATTGTACCAACACAAGAGCTCATTCTGCAAATATTGCCCCCCAACCCACCGCGTCCTTTCCGACTCTTACCCCAGTCTTCCTGCTTCCTGTGCTCCTCTTATAAATGCCACAGAGGCTATTTTTAGAAATTGAGAACACAAACTACGTCTTGGATTCAACTTCACGCCGATACACGCAATTAGTGCCCACCTTTCGTTCTCCGCGCACTGCCGATCATGTGCTGCAGTGGCTCATAACGAGGGGCCTGCCAATCAAACAAGCCTGTGCTGCTGATTGGTTGGAGCAGATCCAGGTTCATTTGGAGGGGAATTATAATGGAAATTTGATCATTTCACACCCTAATATGAAAGCCTCAGATGCGTGATATGGGTTTATTTGGAAATGAGGTTTTGGTGCAAATGGTATTACTTGGCTAAAAGCATTTTGTGTGTCTGAGGTACAAGCTCCAAGGTTTAGTCTAAAATACTTCTTCTATTAACGCTTATTGCTCATAATTATAGTCTTATACAACTTATACAACTCGTTTTTTGAATAAATGAAGTGCTTAATGAACAGCTCCTGGAGTTGGACACAATATGTTCATTTTGGAACTCGCTTTAGATACAGATAATTAGTTATAAAACGTATCTTCAGTAATCCCCCACCTCAAATCTCTTTAAAACAGTAAAAGACAACTCAAGCGGGAAAAATTTGTAAATCTCTGTAAATCAATGAACATTTACAAAATTTTGCTACAAAGCCTTGGATTTTTTTAGTTAGAGTGTTGCTTTGCTTTCAAACTGTATACTGGAGTTAATTCTTTAAAAAGATACATTACATTACATACACACAAATATAATTCCATAATGTTGTTTAGGATAAAGAGAGAGAGAGAGAGAGAGAGAGAGAGAGAGAGAGAGAGAGAGAGAGAGAGAGAGAGAGAGAGAGAGAGAGAAAGAGTTCAGAAAAGTTTGTCACAAATCTCAACAAATCAATTACATTTTAAATATATTTCACTGATCATTATTATATTATGTCTTGTTTAAAAGTCTTGTTTGCATTTTAAAAATCCAAAATTTTATCATTTGGTAAATTAAATAAAAAAAAAAAAAAAGCTAGCTAGTTTAGGTTTTGTTCCTCACATGTCCTATCTTAGATTAGCTAACATTAACCTAGCCACATGCTAGGACCGTCTCAGCAGAATATTTTCCTTTCAGTTGACTGGGTAGCAAACTAACTAGGCTTTTTTTAAACCTCTATACATCTACTTTCACACTGCATTCACAGCAAGTTAAAATACTTTGACTGATATTCAATAAATGTTGTATTTCCTATTATAAGACTACAATCAAGCAAATACAGAACTATGAAAAAATATTTTAAACCAATTGTACCCATTTCTCAAAATAATCTATTGGCAGATAATTTTGCTCATTTTAAGTGAATAAATGTGGAATTGAAGTGTTAATGGTTCATTTGACTGTAATTGATTATGATATATTATACATGCATGCAGTGTCTTCTATTCTGAAGAACCTTGCTTTAGTGTACGATGCATCTTCTACTCATCATTGCATTCTTTAGTATATGTAATGGGTTAAACATCACTGACTGCACGTTAAAACCGTACTTGTATATTTTTTACAATAATGTTAAGCAGGGTAAACCGCCAGCCTACTTTTAACCTTCATTGGTCATGGAATCATTCATTTATAATTTTTTATATAAAATGAGGCATTTAAGGCCATTATATGAGGCCCATGTGGTGAAGAGGCATATAATAGTTATTAGTAATAGGAACGCAAACTTACGATGAAGATGCGCTCCGATGATCCCATCGTAACTTGAAAATATTTTAAGTTGAGCGTGCGCGTGGACGAGCACCAGTAGCATATGCTGCTACATTTGCCTGATGCACAAAACTTTTTATATTTTTACAATTTCGTCATATTGCTATCGTCATTGTAAGATAAAAAAATCTTCAATTTAACTAGAATAACACAGGGGAGAACTGTATATGGATTTTTAATGTGTGTAATTTAATGATGACTTTTGCACAGCTGCTACCTTGGCCAGGACTCTCCTGTAAAAAAAATCATTGATCTCATCGAGACTTTCTGAAGAGTAAAAAAAATTTTTTTTTTTTTTTTATAACATGTAATTAATAATAATTTATATAATTATTATAAAAATATTAATATACAGAATTGACCTGCCAAAGGAAAGCTAGAAGCTTGAAATAAGAAATAATGTCCAGAAATTTCAAACCTTACAGTCGGTTGATTATAATCTTTTATAATACTTCTAATGATCTAAAATACTTTTAGAGACAAATGCTAAAAGTGCCTTTATTTGTTTTCGCTTGTTCACCATAAGTCTAAAGTAAAATGAATGAGAATGTGCTCTAATTTTGGAGTTGAGCACCAAGGTATTTTAGGTAAAAGATAAATAAATACTAGCTAGCTTTACAACAGTATTAATAAAAAGAAAAAGAACATAAAAAAACACCATTATGAGGACTCGCATCCCAGACTCTAGCAATATAATATTGCACAATTGTAGAACTCGCTGTGAATTTTTTCCTCAACACTGCAAACCAAGAAGCGAAGGTAAAGGGCTAGACGGAGAGATGGAGAGGCAGGTTGATTCAGTGAGCACATTCAGTGTTGATGCGGGATCCGGTTTCTCCTTCGCATTTTCTAATACATCGTTACAGGTCTACTGATCCCCAATCAGTGCTTAGTATTGAATAACTCAGGAAAAACCAGGCAGATGGTGAGTTACACACTTAAAGCACATTAAAGTAATGGACCTACCTCTCTGTTCCACTTCTGCATCAGCGTTTCCAACAGGGGAGAAGGAAAGGGAGAGAAGGAGAGGGAGGGAAAAAGAGGGAGAAAAGACCACAGGTTAATGACCACATAGCAAATGAATTCCATATGTACAAACCATGCATTGTGTTATGATCTTCTCATACAGATAAACTCTGCAAAGCATCATTTAACTCCACATATTCTATTAGCCATAGAACAAAGGGGGAAAAAAATGAAGTCGGAGAAAGTGACGTTGAAAATGTACAGTGGTTGATGCACAAATGAGGACTCTGATTAGGCGATTATTTTATACGACTCAGTAAATTCCATTCGCTCACGGTTTTTACGGCTTGGTAACTCCACTATAAAGGAAGTCATATCCGTTTTATGTGCACACATTCGCAACGGAGGAACGTGGTTCTCAATACACGTGCTGCTCCAGTCCCATATTTTATTAAGAAATACACTACATGGACTAAAGTTTGTGGACACCTGACCATGAGATTAGTATGTGCTTGCTGAACATCCAATTCTATATTTAGTCCCTACATTCTGTTTTAACCTCCACTCTTCTTGGAAGATGTTTCACTAGATGCTGGAGTGCGCTTGTGGAGATTTGTGTGAGATTCATTCAGCCACAGGTACTGATGTAAGTGAGGTGAGGAGGCCTGAGATGCAGTCAGCATTCACATGTATCCCATAGGTGTTAAACAGGATTGGAGCTCTATGGCAGGAGATCTTCCACTTCAAACCATGTAAATCATATCTTCATGGGGCTGGCTTTGTGCACATGGGCATTATCATGCTGGAACATGTTTGGATCTCCTAGTTTAAGTGACGAGAAAATTAAATGTTACCACCTTCAAAGTACAATTGTGTGCCTTCAACTTTGTGGTATAATTTTGGGAAAGAACTAGATATAGCTGAAAAAGTTGCATGTCCCAATACTTTTGCCAACATAGATATACATATATATATAGCTTTTGGGGAGATGTTCTATATTTCTTAAAGACTTTTAGTATTTCAGTAGTTTTTAACTTTATCATATAAACTTCCCAGTGTTCATGACGACTGTAGTGATTGTTGTGATATTGTTACATTCTGAGAATTAAAAGCTAATTTTGCTATATTTAAATAGTACTACAAATTAAAACATCACAAGAAAACTATAATGAATTTTCTTGTTACACAAATAAACTTAACATTTTTATGTATAATCATAACTATTTTTTTCTTTATTCTAAATTGTATTATAATATAATGTATTATATTGTAATTATTGTTATGTATAGTATTCTGTTTATTATTGTTGTAAATTATTGTATTATTTTTGTTGGTAAATGTATTTTTTTGTTGTTTAATAGATGTTTCTTTACTGTATTTTAATAAACCATTTTTTTTCTTTTCCAATTTTGAAAATGTTGACTTTAGAATAAAAATGAAATCGATTGTCCATTTCTGAGTCTGCTCAAATGATGTATCTGCTATGCTTGCTTTTTTCTTTTCTGTTGTTTTAGAAAAGCCAACAGTAAATAACAAAACAAGTGAATGACAGTGAATGGAATTGAATGACCCTCCCACCCCCAACACACACACACACACACACACACACACACACACACACACACATACTGTGTATATATATCACATTTAGTAAATATCAAACAATACATCACTGCCTGCTGGCTATATTGCTAAGCTAAATGCTGGACCTGACCTATACTGTGCACTTGAAAAAACAGTCGAATAAAGCAGATGTCGTACATCGAGGCCAAAAACAGGGAGGCAGATTGGAACACAGCCACCTGCTCCATCACAGGGGAGAAGACAAGAGCCAAAGATCCTCCAGAAAACATTTGGAACGTGCTCCCGAGGGTCACTGGCGCCGAGGTAATTAAATTACCTGAGTTCGCGTGTGTGTGTGTGTGTGTGTGTGTGTGTGTGTGTGTGTGTGTGTCTTGATGAAATTGAAACTTTTTGTGGTCTAGATTTAAGGTCATGATTCTCACTCAGAGCATTTTGCAGATCCAACCTTATCTTCAACTTACTCCCAAACTTCTACACTTTACTTGGCTACATTGCTTGAGTTCGTAATTGGTCTGGAGCTGCACTACGAAACTTTTTCCTGCAAGCTTTCTCGCAAATTTGTCCGAGCAATCTCAGGGACTGGCATTCACAATGGTGATGTCTTTCTCAAATCGAGAGAAACAAGTAGCATTCCGCTGTACTGCCTGGATTGCTTGCATTGAATAACAGCAAGGAACGACTCCAAACTCGTGCTCAATGAACGTACATGTTTTAATAGAACCTAATTCGATATTTTTTTAAAGACCCCAGCAGCTATACACTGCCCTTTGTACAGCATATGGTCTGAATGAGTGTATTTACGGTATTATTCTGCGTAATTTAGCAAGAAATACTGAACACTTAAAAAAAGAATTGCATCTGGTGACATCCTTAAAATTTACACTCACCATCTACTTTAATGGGAGCACCTGCTCATTTATGCAATTATCCAGGCAGCCAATCATGTGCTAGAGGAGCAGTGCATAAAATCAGGTGTAGAGCAGAATGAAGGGGAAGAAACAAGAAAACAAGCTCGTTTAAACAGTCAGGAAGTATATAGTAGCTCATGTAATCACTCTTGACAGCCATGGTGAGCAGAAAAGCATCTCAGAATGCCAGAGTTGGATTTGTTGCAAGCACAGAAGGCCACATCAGGTTCTACACCTGTCAGCTAAGAACAAAAAGCTGAGGCAACCAGGACATTTTGAGGAAAGCCAACATAGTTAAAAACAGTGTTTTTTGTACAAAAATACAAACTTTGCCTTAATTTCAAATCCCCATTAAAACAGTAATACATCAATCCAATTAAATGTAAAAACGAGAGGTGGACTATTTTTTTGGTTATGAAGTTTAAATTGATGTCTCTGCTGGAGATAATGTATGTGGGCCGTGCAGTTGTGGCTGCAGTGAAAGGAGAGTTGTAGATAGACTCGTTAAATTGTGGTCACTAGGTTCTGACTTTAATGATGGCAATAATTCCTGTTGTATGAGATTCCTGATGCAGCGCTGTCTCATACTGCGTTTCTGTATAATATTGATGGTTTCTATAGCCATGGCATCATAATGATGATATTAAGTGGTGGATTAATTCAAGTAAGGCACTACTAAAGGATTAGATGTGAAATGCACAGCCCACCACTCGACTTTTTTTTTTTTACCCCTGAGTGTTAGTGTACAGGTGTTCCTAGTGAAGTAGATGGTGTTTATACTACATACATGGTTAAATTGGACCGAAACCCTCCACACCAGCAGAGGTCAGAATTTGAATCAGTTGCTCATCCTGTTTAGTTCCTGGTTTTCAAGCAATTTAGTTTTACTTTATAAGTCTTTGCATTTATCCTAAACCATTGTTTTTCGTGATTGGCTATCCTGTGTCAGGACAATTTTGGTAAAATATATTTGACTATTTTTTACCATTACCATGATATTTTAAAGATTATTTGATGACTGCTGTTTTTGACCCTTTCCTGTCTAAAGACTGCTAAACTCTTCACACGAATCCTTTGCCATGTCTGGTTTGTTACAACACTTATACAGTATGTGCATTTATACTCTATATAGACAAAGTATTGGGACACCTGATATTTCTAGCCATATGTGTTTCTTCCACAAACCACAATGCTAAAAGCACAAAATTGTGTAGGAGGTCTTGAATTAGGGGGCCCAAACCTGTCCCAGCATGATATTGCCCCTGTGCACAAAGCCAGATCTATTAAAAAATGCTTTACATGGGTTGGACTGGAAGATCTCCTGCTATAGAGCTCTGACCTCAACACCTTTGGAATGAAAGGAAATGCTTTCTGCACCTCAGGCCTCCTCACCTCACCTACCTCAGTACCCTTCATAGTTTGTCTATACATTTTTATTCCACTCTTTTAGTGACTTGCTCTATTCAGCAACACATTCTGGGGGTTGCTTCATCTGCCATTCCCGATAGTCTCACAAGTTTTCCATGGGATTCCATTCACATGGTTTTGCAGTGCACTTAATGTGCTCCATGGATTCAGCCCTATGCACCCTACGTTCCCACATCCTGGGATGTGGGAGTTTTTTAAAGCAATAAAAGACAAGCCTCTGAGACAGACAATCTGGTTTTATGCTAAATTAAATTCATCCAGATGTGGCCAGAGCTATTGGTGGACACGGCTCATTTCCAGTCCATTCTATGTGAACAACGATATAGATTAAAAGAAAAATGTGCAGAATTGTCTCAATGAAGCCAAAGCCTTTGATAATTACTTTGCATCTTACTTTTAAAACTTTAATATTTGAATATTTGTTGTAAATATAACAAATAATTAATAACTCGTTAACACAAAGTCTGAAGTCTTAAATATTATGTAATAACTGGTGATTAACAGCATTCTATCTACACTATATTAAACCAAATGATGGACAGCAAGGAAGTATTTAGTTTTTTTTTTTCTTTTCTGTACTTAAATATATTTTACAAGTCACTATATGGACAAAGGTTTGTGGACACCTGCCTAAGATTTTGTATAAGGTTATTAGTAAAGTAGGTATTGATATAGAGTGAAGGGTGAAGTCAGTGTTCCAATTCATCTCAAAGCTGTTCAATAGGGTTGATCATCAGTACATCAGTACATGATAAACGAGAACATTGTAGAAGGTCATACTGTTTTTGGCACATACAGTACGTAAGCAGCTATCACAAAGTTATGACAGTCACAGCATGACAATATGCAAAGAATGATAATAGGAAGAAGTCACAAACCATGTAAATTACTTCTGGTTAAATAAATGAATTAATGCTTTGAAATATTATCTAACATTCTGTAAACCACATCTTAATGGAGCTGGCTTTGTAAACATTGTCATGCTGAAACAGGTTTGGGTCTCCTAGTCCAAATGAAAGGAAAGTTTGATGCTACCCATCCCAAGACATCCTATACAATTGTGTATGCAACAGTTTGGGGAAGAACCACATGTCTGTGAATGTCAGGTGTCCCAAAACATTTGTCCTTAAAAGTGTAACTGTACATTAATTATTTCACAAATATAAACCTTTCGCTTTCCCTGATGTTAAATTTAAGCAGGGGATTTATACTTTTCCTCATGTACAGAAAAATTGTCCACCGCTCCTCAATCCTGAACTGCAACAAAAACGTCTTTCCACCTCCTTCACATAAAGCACGCACATGATCATAATTTATATGAAAAAAAAATAAAAAATCATGTACTGTATAAATGACTGCATGGACTCATAAAAAATAAAGGAAAAGCCGGTCTTTTTACGATTCCTTTATACGACTCGCTACCTTTCATCCGGTCACACTTTGATGACTTTCATCCCAAAAAGGAATTCATAAAACCCTTTATAAGCTGACGATCGTAAGAAGGAGAAAGGTAACAGATTTGTGTGTGCGCGATCAGACCAGCCAGGGGTTAGGCATAACATTCTTGGTGTGGGTATTCTGATCTATGTATTGCCGTCAGTTTTGCATGTTCCCACGACTGTGTAAAAAAAGAACACAAGGAAACTAAACCCAAGCAAACACAAGTTGACTTCTATAACGGTTATATGGTATAAACATTACGTTTGTCTTCGGCCGGTCTGCTGTGTGGTTCGATGACTCAGGTGGACGTATGTCAGAAACATTTGTGTATCTGTGTTTTCAGGTTTTTCCTGCTGCCACTCTGACTGATTGTCCTTGTTACCACACATTAACCAATCTGGGATCCTGAAATCCATCAGGAAACCAATGACACACAGACCCACACATACACACACATGCGCACACACAATGTCCATACCGCTTCACACAGTCCTGCAATGATTGGCAGGTGAAGGGCGACGTGCCCAGACATCAGCAGATGGACAGTTACACACGTTCACTAACATAGCAGCCCCGGCAATCGTAAATACTTTTGTCCATGCTGCAGTTCAGCAGTTTATGCTTGCTAATGCTCTGTTCCAATCTGTCTCAATGTCAACACGGGCTGTAATAATTCCACAACGTCAGCTTCTACTTCTACTGAGTGTTTATCAATCACCAGCACAAATCCTATAAGGTCACAATTGCCTAGAGACTTATAAACGGGATGTCCATAATATTGCTCCAGGACAAGAAAAATGAAAATCACTGCAATTTTTTTTCTTCACCTGATGGTATCATCAAACTGCCTTAACTAATAACAGCTACAGTCAATGTTAACTAATAACTAATTAGATCCTCAGCATTGTATCTAAATGAATGACTAATTACTCTGTCTGAAAACTAGTAAATTTGATACCTTGAGCACATGGACAACACAAATAAAACAACCTCTATTAATTTTTTCGATTTGAGTCTATTAAAGTAACAAAAAAAAAGGACAAAACAAATTTCAAAGATACTAATTTTCTGGCTATTTTTTGTTAGCAATAATAGAATGATAATTCTTCCTGAAAAGGAAATATTTTTAAGAGTCTATATATGGTTAAATATATTTTCCATGTATAATATATATTTTAGTAGTATATTTGTTAGCAAATATATTTTAGAATTAATATTTTCTGTGTATATATATATATATATACCCATTGAGACGCCCGCAAACTACAATACACTACAGAGGGAAATCCTCGAATGCTATAGCTTGTCGCTAAGAAACACAGCTGCGTAATTTCATCAATAGGTGTACAAAACCGAAAGTACTCAAAAAGCGCAGATGGAACAATTACTTCGAACGACAAAAAAGGTGGCTTCAACCAGGAAAAAAGTCAGCCACAGAAATAACCGAGCGCGTGGCAATGGATAAACTTATAAGGGCACTACCCTTATAAGGGAGTGGAAAGCCGTGGGAATGTGCGATCCTAAAAGCCCCAAAGAGGTAGTGGATGCGCTCTAATGTGCTCTCTCCACACTGAAACTAGGAAAACTAGAAAAGAAAGAAACACACTACCAGGCTCGCTCAAAACAATGTTTTTGACGACAAGAGCGGCCCAGTAGTAAACAAGAGAGAAAAATCAACAAAACTAACCCTGAGTTTCTTTGACGGTAGATGTACCCATGCCTACCGATCGAGGTGAGAGGCAAGACAGGCCCCAAAACCATGGCTGGCAGGATGAACAGTGCACTCAATGACGCAGCCACAAACACTGGTCGTCAGATTAAAATTGAAACGGCAAGAACACAGAGGCGCTGCTCGACACAGGTAGCAGCATAACCTAGGCCAGACCCTCAGTCACAGCCCGCAACGGCAAAGCCAGCCCGGTGGCATGTGTGCATGGGGACATGCGAGAGGTGCCCACCACCCAGATCCGGGTGGCGAACAATGAAGGTGAGTGGCCATTAATAATGAGATTAATTTCTGACCTGCCTGTGCCTGTGCTTATAGGAAGGGACTGGCCAGGATTCTATACCCACCCACCCATTGCCTGGAAAAGCATCAGGGAAAAGGGGCAAAAAATCAACCACACCAGAAACCAGGACAAACCCGGACAACATTAATAACCCACGAGGATGGCACGGAGGACACAGGAGAGGAGGGTGGGTTAAATAATAACACTAAGCCTCTCTCTGTGTGTCGCCAGGCATCCCGAGAAGGCAACTTCAGGTGGGAACAAAAAAAAGACAATGCAGGAGCCAGGTATTGCAAATCGAAGGGGAAAAAACAACAGCTGGACCAACCCTTAAACCACTACCAATAATCGGGGTTCCCTTCGAGAGACTCGGTATGGACCCTCGTGGGCTCACTCCCAAAGTCTGCGTGAGGAACGAGTAGATATTGGTCATGGTTGACTATGCAACTTAGTACCCAGAAGCATTCCCCTTAAAAAAAATCACCACAAAGAACATCACCAAGGAATTAATGCTGCTCTTCAGCAGGGTGGGAATCCCCAAGGACCTCCTAACTGACCAAGGTACACCCTTCGTATCAAAATTAATGTCAGACCTCTGTCGGCTATTACATGTAAAACGCATCAGGACATGGGATTACCACCCCCAAACAGATGGACTTGTCGAACATTTCAACCAAAATGTATGCTCTGAATGATGGTGGAGGAGGATAGGGGAAACTGGGACCTCTATGTCCTCTTCGCGATAAGAGAAACACCGCAAGCTTCGACGGGGTTTACACCTGTTTGGAACGTGGCCAAAATAGCATGGGAGGAGCAGCCAATTGATTGCGAGTACATGCAGGAAATGCAGGATCGAATAGAGAATGTAGCACCGACAGTGAAACAGCACAAGCAAGAGAGTTTCAACCAGGGGAACAGGTGCTACTCCTGGTTCCTAACAAAGCCTACTAGCCATGTGGCATGGTCTGTACACGGCCCTTGAGAAAGTCTGCCCAGTAAACTACTGCCTGAAACAGCCAGGTAACAAACACAAACACAAATATATCACATCAACCTGTTGAAGGAGTGGGTGCAAACTAATCCTGTTGTGTCAGCATTCTGCACCTCCCCCACAGAACCGCCAGGGTGTACCTTGGTCCACAAGGGTGAAGATGACACCCGCGCAGTAGCAGGACATAATGGAGCTATAGACCAATAGACCAATTATCTGACGTTCTCAGCAGCAGCGGGTTCTGACCCAACTAGTTCGTCCAACAACTCACTCCAGGACATGGGAGGATCAACTATACCATGTAAGAGAATTGTTGAAGGAGCACAGAAAGGCAGGCTTAATGGCAAACCCACCTGGGGCTGACTGAAGCACAGATTTTAACCTTCCTTTTGTCGTACACACAGACAAGTTGGAAACCGGACTGGGTCGGCCCTTTCACAGGTCTTTGAGGAAAAGGAACACCTGGTGCTATATGTTAGAAGGATTAGAGCATTAAAGGCATTATAGGAGCTCCAATACTATTTGACAGGTAGAAAATTCACGTAAATAACAGACAACTCATTATTGGATGGACAAGGCGAAAGACTCGAATTAAAAAATAACATGGTTCCTTTCACTGCAGGACTCGTTCCAGGTACATCACTGGACCGGGCTGATGCATGCCAATGCCGACACCCTTTCTCTAGGATACAGACTCTGGGCCCAAACACAGACAAAAGTAGGTTTGGAGTTTGGGGGGTTACAGGCCGACTGTCAGATGGGTGCTGAAAGGACAACGGCACTTGGGGAAAGCGGCCGAACACGTGGCAAGGGTGCAGGGCAACACAAGTGGATCAAGAGACCCTCTCTGAGCCATATAAGGACTGTATAAAAGGAGCTTCAGGTGACAGCGTGTTGAAGAACATTCGGCTCCCAGGTAATGCTGGTTTTGTCTCTCTTCTTTCCTTTCAGGCAGCAGCAACAGCAGTGACAGCAGAGAAGAAGCCTCTAGTCGAGGACTCCCTTTCCTGTCGTGTGCTCGGGATTTGCCCCAAACCCCCCGCTTAGCTCCCAGACAACCATCACGTCTTCACCTCTCACTCTCACAGCACCTTTATCTTGAAAATAAACACCCCTAACACTACATGATTTGTGTTCTGTGTTCTACCGGTCCCGATACAGTATATATATATATATATATATATATATATATATATATATATATATATATATATATATATATATATATATATACACAGTACAGACCAAAAGTTTGGACACACCTTCTCATTCAAAGAGTTTTCTTTATTTTCATGACTATAAAAATTGTAGAGTCACACTGAAGTCATCAAGGGCTATTTGACCAAGAAGGAGAGTGATGGGGTGCTGCCAGATGACCTGGCCTCCACAGTCACCGGACCTGAACCCAATCGAGATGGTTTAGGGGTGAGCTGGACCGCAGAGTGAAGGCAAAAGGGCCAACAAGTGCTAAGCATCTCTCGGGGAACTCCTTCAAGACTGTTGGAAGACCATTTCAGGTGACTACCTCTTGAAGCTCATCAAGAGAATGCCAAGAGTGTGCAAAGCAGTAATTAAAGCAAAAGGTGGCTACTTTGAAGAACATAGAATATGAAATTTTTCAGTTGTTTCACACTTTTTTGTTATGTATATAATTCCATATATAATTCCACATGTGTTAATTCATAGTTTTGATGCCTTCAGTGTGAATCTACAATTTTCATAGTCATGAAAATAAAGAAAACTCTTTGAATGAGGTGTGTCCAAACTTTTGGTCTGTACTGTAAATATATATATATATATATATATATATATATATATATATATATATATATATATATATATATATAGTATACATACAGTGGGGCAAAAAAGTATTTAGTCAGCTAACAATTGTGCAAGTTCTCCCACTTAAAAAGATGAGAGAGGCCTGTAATTTTCATCATAGCTACACTTCAACTATGAGAGGCAAAATTAGAAAAAAATCCAGAAAATCACATTGTCTGATTTTTAAAGAATTTATTTGCAAATTATGGTGAAAAATAAGTATTTGGTCACCTACAAAAAAGCAAGATTTCTCGCTCTCACAGACCTGTAACTTCTTTTTTAAGAGGCATCTCTGTCCTCCATTTGTTACCTGTATTAATGGCACCTGTTTGAACTCGTTATCAGTATTAAAGACACCTGTCCACAACCTCAAACAGTCAGACTACAAACTCCACTATGGCCAAGACCAAAGAGCTGTCAAAGGACAGCAGAAACTAAATTGTGGACCTGCACCAGGCTGGGAAGAATGAATCTGCAATAGGTAAGCAGCTTGGTGTGAAGAAATCAACTGTGGGAGCAATTATTATAAAATGGAAGAAATAAAGACCACTGATAATCTCCCTCGATCTGGGGCTCCATGCAAGATCTCACCCCGTGGGGTCAAAATGATCACAAGAACAGTGAGCAAAAATCCCAGAACCACACGGGGGGGACCTAGTGAATGACCTGCAAAGAGCGGGGACCAAAGTAACAAAGGCTACCATCAGTAACACACTACGCTGCCAGGGACTCAAATCCTGCAGTGCCAGATGTGTCCCCCTGCTTGAACCAGTACATGTCCGGGCCCATCTGAAGTTTGCTAGAGAGCATTTGGATGATCCAGAAGAGGATTGGGAGAATGTCATATGGTCAGATGAAACCAAAATAGAACTTTTTGGTAAAAACTCAACTTGTCATGTTTGGAGGAGAAAGAATGCTGAGTTGTATCCAAAGAACACCATACCTACTGTGAAGTATGGGGGTGGAAACATCATGCTTTGGGGCTGTTTTTCTGCAAAGGGACCAGGACAACTGATCCGTATATAGGAAAGAATGAATGAGGCCATGTATCGTGAGATTTTGAGTGAAAACCTCCTTCCATCAGCAAGGGCATTGAAGATTAAACGTGGCTGGGTCTTTCAGCATGACAATGATCCCAAACACACCGCCCAGGCAATGAAGGAGTGGCTTCGTAAGAAGCATTTCAAGGTCCTGGAGTGGCCTAGCCAGTCTCCAGATCTCAACCCCATAGAAAATCTTTGGAGGGAGTTGAAAATCCGTGTTGCCTAACGACAGCCCCAAAACATCACTGCTCTAGAGGAGATCTGCATGGAGGAATGGGCCAAACTACCAGCAACAGTGTGTAAAAACCTTGACTTATAGAAAACGTTTTATCTTTGTCATTGCCAACAAAGGGTATATACAAAGAATTGAAATTAACTTTTGTTATTGACCAAATACTTATTTTCCACCATAATTTGCAAATAAATTCTTTAAAAATCAGATAATGTGATTTTCTGGATTTTTCTTCTCATTTTGTCTCTCATAGTTGAAGTGTACCTATGATGAAAATTACAGGCCTCTCTCATCTTTTTAAGTGGGAGAACTTGCACAATTGGTGGCTGACTAAATACTTTTTTGCTCCACTGTATATATATATTTAACACAGCCATTAGTCCTAAGACCACATAAAAGAGGAAGGTTGCGTTAGGAAGGGCATCCAGAATAAAACATGTGCCAAATCATCTTAGTTCTTAGTTCTTGGCCGTGTGTTTTTCTGTTCTGTGACTGTTGTTTTATGTTATTTTATGTAGCACCTGGGTTCAGGAGAAACGTTGTTTCATTTCACTGCGTAGTGCATCAGCTATATATGGTTGAAATGACAATAAAAGCTTCTTGACTCTTGACTTGACTTGACTGTTGAAATCAAATATACGGATCACAAACTTAAATCCCATACCGGATCGGTCGAGGCCCGGGTAACCAACGACCGCCACAGGTATTGTTAGCCAACAGGGTACCGGTTGAAATTGTGCTACTGTTCGCCAATAGAAGAGGGGTAAGACATCTACAGAGACAGCAGGGAAAGGAGACGTGGAGGAGAGTGTAGGTTAGGGTGGGCACTTATAATACTATGACTGGTAAAGGAAGAGAGGCAGCTAATATGATGAAGCAGAGAATGGTAGACATGTGTGTTCAAGAGATCAAGTGGAAAGGAAGTAAGGTGAGGAACAATGGAGGGGGGTTTTCTACCATGGTGTGGATGGAAAGAGAAATGGTGTAGGGGTGATCCTGAAGGAAGAGCACAGTAAGAGTGTAGTGGAGGTGAAGAGAGTTTCTGGTAATGAACGTGAAGCTGGAAGTTGAAGGGGTGATGATAAATGTCATCAGTGGATATGCTCCACAAGTCGGTTGTAAAATGGAAGAGAATGAAAAGTTCTGGAGTGGGTTGTAAAGTGGTGGAGAGTGAAACTAGGAATGAAAAATTGGTGATTGGTGCAGACTTCAATGGCCATGTTGGTAAAAGGAACAGAGGTGATGAGGAGGTGATGGGTAGGTATGGCCTTAAGGAGAGGAATGTAGAATGGCAGATGGTGGTAAATTTTGCTAAAAGGATGGAAATGGCTGTGGTAAATACAAATTTTAAGAAAACGAAGGATCATTGGGTGACGTATAAGAGCGGAGGAAGTGCACACATGTGGACTATGTTCTATGTAGGAGATGCAACCTGAAAGAGATTGGAGACTTCAAGGTGTTGGCAAAGGACAGTGTAGCTAAACAGCATTGGATGGTGGTCTGTAGGATGGCTTTGGAAGTGAAGAAAAAGAGAAAAACAGTGAGGACTGAAAAAAGAATAAAATGGGAGAAACTGAAGGAGGAAGAGTGTAGTGTGAGGTTCAGGGAAGAGGTCAGACAGGGGCTCGTGGTGGTGAAGAGGTGCTGGATAATTTGGCAACTACTGCAGAAGTGATAAGGGAGACAGCTAGAAAGGTACTTGGTGTGACATTTGAAAAGAGAAAAGAAGGCAAAGAGATGTGGTGGTGGAATGAAAAAAGGATCAAGAAAAAGAGGTTGGCAAAACAAAATTGGGATCGGCAGAGTGATAAGAAAAGTAGGCAGGAGTACAAGGAAATGTGGCAGCAGGTAAAGAGGGATGTGGCTAAAGCCAAAGAAAAAGCATATGAGGAGCTGTATATGAAGTTGGACACTAAGGAAGGAGAAAAGAATTTGTACTGACTGGTGAGGCAGAGGGACCGAGCTGGAAAGGATGTGCTATAAGTTAGAGCAATAAAGGATGCAGAGACAAATGTGTTGACTTGTGAAGAGAGTGTGTTGAGAAGATGGAGGGAGTATTTCGCAGATTCGTTTTAAAGTTTTTACGGATGATTAATGCAGTGCACATTTCTGTTTGACCATTAAATAAATATAAAACAGCAAAATTAAAACCTTCAACGCAACACACGTTTATTCACAACGTCCTTTCTTTACCCTGATATAAAAACAAATAATAAAATACACCAAAATTTTTTTTTTATTTGTTTTACTTATGCGCCAAGTTTAAGATCAAGCACCAAAATCCACCATAAAGCACACATTTGGCAATTAAAACCATCCGTGTGGAAACAAAAAAAGTTCCGTTTGGTGTCCTGATTATTTACTAAATTTAAAACACTATAAATACTTTATAACATTTACAATATTTTATATTGTCTTCTATCTATATTTTGTCTTCACGCTGTATGTTAAGTTTGGTTTCAGATAAAAGAAACCAAACAGATAAGTTTTAGAACAGATAAAAATGTGCAATTAAGGTGCAATTAATCATGCGTTAATTCATGTCAATCATTCAATTAAATATTTTACAGCCCTAATATATATATATACTGTAAATTCATTCCAAAATCTTAGACTCAAACAGGAAGCTGCAGATTTTCTTGCATTTAAGGTGTCAAAATGATCAAATTGGATGTTGGATTTTTTAAAAATGATTCATTATTTATTTTATTTTCACCTCTGTCTGCAACCTACTGTTCAGGGATTTGGATTTTTTCAAAAATGGCACGCATATCGGATATTACAGTGTAGCTGGGTTTAGGTGGTGTTTGAACTAGGACTGAAGCATAAACAGCATTGTTTGTAATGTTTATTTAGCTAAATGAGAATCGACGGTAGCAAACAAACAGTATATTGGCTTGTGTGTCATGGAAAAAATAGACTGTCTGTTGTATGTGTGTATGTGTGGGAGAGGGGAAGAGAAAGAGAGAGAGAGAGAGAGAGAGAGAGAGAGAGAGAGAGAGTCTGTGTGTATGTGTTTGAGTGTTTGTGTGTGTGTGTGTGTGTGTGTGTGTGTGTGTGTGTGTGTGTGTGTGTGTGTGTGTGTGTGTGTGTGTGTGTGTGTGTGTGTGTGTGTGTGTGTGTGTGTACTGTATGGCACACACTCATACTGAACCTCCAGGTATTTGTATGTTCCAGGACACGGATCGGGAAAACATCTGGGCCTGCAACCACTGCGCACTGGGTCCTGTTATTACACCTGAGAGAAAGAAAAAGTGTGTGAGAGAGAGAGAGAGAGAGAGAGAGAGAGAGAGAGAGAGAGAGAGAGAGAGCAAGGGGGTGTCGGTTGAGGTCAAGCGAGAGAAAAAAGGCAGGAAGATGGAGAAGGAAACAAAGGAGGAGAAAAATAGGGAGAAAAGAGATTGAACGAGCATACCAGTGAAAAAGGTGTGTGTGTGTGTTTGTGTGTGTGTGTGTGTGTGTGTGTGTGTGTGTGTGTGTGTGTGTGTGTGTGTGTGTGTGTGTGTGTGTTTGGTGTGAAGGGGGATAGAAGAAGTAAAAACAAAAGTGAAAAGGTAGAGATAAAAAGTGAATGAAAGAAAGAAAGAAAGAAAGAAAGAAAGAAAGAAAGAAAGAAAGAAAGAAAGAAAGAAAGAAAGAAAGAAAGAAAGAAAGAAAAATGCAAGAAGGGGAAGAAAGCAAGCAAAAGCAAACAAACAAAGAATTCAGAAAGACAGTGATTGGGAGTGACAAAACATTCAAATGGAAAAGAGGGCAAAGAACGAACGGGTAAAAGACATAAAGAGTAAAGGAGGCACAGACAAGAGAAAGAAAGAGGAAGCAAAAAAAACTTGGTCAGATTTAGTTTGAGTTAAAGTGTCACATTAAACAAAAACACACACACACGCACACATATATGTGTGTGTGTGTGTGTGTGTGTGTGTGTGTTTGTGTACAGACAGACAGACAGACAGACAGACAGACAGACAGACAGACAGACAGACAAAAGGGTAGATAGATAGATAGATAGATAGATAGATAGATAGATAGATAGATAGATAGATAGATAGATAGATAGATAGATAAATAGATCGTATGTATATAGTGTATAAATATAAACACAGACAAAAATCGAAAATGTCTTAACACAGCCTTATATCTCTCTCTGCATGTTGCTATGGAAACCCCCGGTCCAAATCCAGAGGGGTGCATCAAAATGCACACAAACATACAAGCGCACACAGTCTGACACGTGCACACAAACACAAACAAGCACACACAAACACAAACACATACAGTATACCCAAATTATATTTTATATTTCATTGAGATAGGAGACAGAACAGTGTGTGTGTGTGTGTGTGTGTGTGTGTGTGTGTGTGTGTGTGTGTGTGTGTATACACACTAATTGAACTGCTCAGTGAGTAAGACAGTCGCACTCCCAGAGTGCTATGGGGCATCTCTGGTTTCCGGGGCGACAGCTCTCAAGTGGTTGTGCTTAGTTATGACCTAATTTAGTGAGCGGGAGGGAGAGACAATTATTCTACACTCTGTACACACAGGTATTTACATCTGCTGAAAGGTGCACTCTCTCGAATTCCTCTATCACACACACACACACACACACACACACACACACACAGTTACAGAATATTTAGAGCTACCAGTTCTCAGTAAGCATTTGATCAGACATGCTGGCAAAAGACGCTGACTGAGGAAAGTCGACGAAGAGGAACTAACACTGTGTTTGTGTGTGTGTGTGTGTGTGTGTGTGTGTGTGTGTGTGTGTGTGTGTCTGACTAAATGAATAAAGAGGATGGAGGAGCTTGAGCTTGAATAAATGTCTTATGATTCAGAGGCAGAAATTGAGGCCAATATGAGCACACACACACACACACACACACACACACACACACACACACACACACACACACACACAAACATTGCATCTTCTTCTTTTAGACTAATTTCTATGCTCAAAGTATTTATATATATGTATATATATATATATATATATATATATATATATATATAAACATATAAATACTTTGAGCAAATAAATAGATAGATAGATAGATAGATAGATAGATAGATAGATAGATAGATAGATAGATAGATAGATAGATAGATAGATAGATAGATAGATAGATAGATAAATATATAGATAGATAGAGGTAATACAGGTGTGTGTGTGTGTGTGTGGGTGTGTGTGTGTGTTTTACATTTTATATGCAATTTTCTAAAGATATGATCTACAGTACGTAAATATTCTTATTTCAACATAATTTGTCTTCATTCCTTCTATCCTTCGTTCATTCACTCCTTTGATATGAAGAACTGTCAGGATTTTCTACTTTTATGAGAAATTCTTGAAGGTGGACATAAAACACTAAATAATCCAAATTGCTAGCATTAGCTGCTGACCACTTCCTGGTTAGCGGCTAACGCTATTGCTATGGATTCTTTAGCATTTTCATGCATGCACAAAACAAATCGTATTTCCAGTGGATTGAGTAGCCACAGTGACACTGCACTACCTCTAGTTCCTTTTTATACCCCTAACATTGTTGTGTATGTTTTCAAGTGTGATAATAATAAAAAGACTAAAAAGAAGAGAGACTTAACAAACGTGTCGTCTCAATACGTTCTTGAGGTAACTCAGATTTTAACTGTGTTCTTTAACTATGTATGTACATGTGTATACTGAGCCAAAAATCTGTTACGAATACATATACAATACGAGTACTGTTACACCCCTAATGGTGTGACACCTGCCTTACTGCCTTGCTGAGGAAGATGAAGGTAAAGGTGATGGAGTGGCTAAATATGTCTCCAGACCTGAGGTGGAGAAGTGCCATGTGTCTAACATCCAGCAGCTCTGTCCTACTGGAGGAGTGGAAGAGGATCCCAGTAACAACCTGTGCAGCTCTGGTGAATTCTATACCCAGGTGTATTAAGGCAGTGTTCACGTAGGGTGCACTCACTTTTGTTGCCGGTCATTTTGAAAATAATGGTTGTATGTGAAATTATTTTCAGAGAACAGTAAATCTGTACAGTTATACAAGCCGCACACACATATATATATATATATATATATATATATATATATATATATATATATATATATATATATATGTACATACCGTAATTTCCGGACTATAAAGCGCACCCATATATAAGCCGCAACCACTGAATTTTACAAATATTTTTATTTTTAACATAAAGAAGCCGCAGGCGTCTACACTGATGTACTTTACACAGGCTTTAACGAAAGACACGTTACACACGGTGTAACGGGTGAAATATGTTGCGCTTCCTTTAGGAGCATAGCGGTATTTTGGGAATAGACTGGCACTACATTTTTCCGCTATTACAGCGTGTGCGAGACGAGGAATATGTCCTTATTATTTTCTGATGCTCATTTCTACGTTTCTTTGACTAACCTTTAACGCTGTTGCCAAGAAAAATAAAAAAGCACGAGTTTTGGAAACCTGTCTGTGCTTATATGATTTCTGTTGTAACTGGAGTTAGCGAGCTCTCCCTTCACCCAGACTCAACACGCTACAACGGCTTGTATCTAAACAGTAGCCTACCAAGAAAGTCATTGTTCACTGTCTTCCTCCTTCCTTTCACAACTATTTCTCTCGGGAGTTGATCTTTTTGCATCGTCATGCGTTAAAAAAAAAAAACGTTTTTTTATATATTATATAAAGGTGTGTCCAAACTTTTGGTCTGTACTGTAGGTCTAGATAGCTAGCTTTGATCATCGTCTTTGTTGATTTTGAGTTGGCTAATAAACAGCTTGACTTTTTTTTTTTTTAACCTGCTTGAGAGAGAGAGAGAGAAAGAGAGAGAGAGGGAGAGAGAGAGGGAGAGAGAGAGAGAGAGAGAGAGAGAGAGACATTTAGACTGTTCGAATTCTAATTAAAATATGTAAAAAAAAAAACCACCCACTGAACACTGCTTTAATCAACTATTAAATGCTAAGAGCAAACCTTAGAGCAAATCTGTTTTAAAGGAATTAAAATTTCAGAGATTTGCTTTTTATAGTTAAATAATCACCAGCAGGGTGGTGTGATACTGTTACCACCTCTGCAGTTGATTGCTTTCCTATAATAGTATGTCTGGAAGCGTTTACACGGCCAGAGTGCATGTAAAAGACTTAACAGCTACGCGCTAGCTAGATAAAGCCCGCTCAGGTATTAGCTAGCTTTCATGCTTGACTTCCATTTTCCCAGCTGCCTGGCAACATTTTGCACAACGTGAGCCTCTGGGACGGCAAAACGATGAGAGTTTAACCCTCCAGAAATATCATTTATGGCAATTGACTGATTTATATATATATATACAGTGAGGAAAATAATTATTTGAACACCCTGCTATTTTGCAAGTTCTCCCACTTAGAAATCATGGAGGGGTCTGAAATTGTCATCGTAGGTGCATGTCCACTGTGAGAGACATAATCTAAAAAAAAAAAAAATCCAGAAATCACAATATATGATTTTTAAACTATTTATTTGTATGATACAGCTGCAAATAAGTATTTGAACACCTGTCTATCAGCTAGAATTCTGACCCTCAAAGACCTGTTAGTCTGCCTTTAAAATGTCCACCTCCACTACATTTATTATCCTAAATTATATGCACCTGTTTGAGGTCGTTAGCTGCATAAAGACACCTGTCCAACCCCATACAATCAGTAAGAATCAAACTACTAACATGGCCAAGACACTAGAGAGCTGTCCAAAGACACTAGAGACAAAATTGTACACCTCCACAAGGCTGGAAAGGGCTACGGGGAAATTGCCAAGCAGCTTGGTGAAAAAGGTCCACTGTTGGAGCAATCATTAGAAAATGGAAGAAGCTAAACATGACTGTCAATCTCCCTCGGACTGGGGCTCCATGCAAGATCTCACCTCGTGGGGTCTCAATGATCCTAAGGAAGGTGAGAAATCAGCCCAGAACTACACAGGAGGAGCTGGTCAATGACCTGAAAAGAGCTGGGACCACCGTTTCCAAGGTTACTGTTGGTAATACACTAAGACATCATGGTTTGAAATCATGCATGGCACGAAAGGTTCCCCTGCTTAAACCAGCACATGTCCAGGCACGTCTTAAGTTTGCCAATGACCATTTGGATGATCCAGAGGAGTCATGGGAGAAAGTCATGTGGTCAGATGAGACCAAAATAGAACTTTTGGGTCATAATTTCACTAAACGTGTTTGGAGGAAGAAGAATGATGAGTACCATCCCAAGAACACCATCCCTACTGTAAAGCATGGGGTGGTAGCACATGGGACAGGGCGACTGCACTGTATTAAGGAGAGGATGACCGGGGCCATGTATTGCGAGATTTTGGGGAACAACCTCCTTCCCTCAGTTAGAGCATTGAAGATGGGTCGAGGCTGGGTCTTTCAACATGACAATGACCCGAAGCACACAGTCAGGATAACCAAGGAGTGGCTCTGTAAGAAGCATATCAAGGTTCTGGCGTGGCCTAGCCAGTCTCCAAGCCTAAACCCAATAGAGAATCTTTGGAGGGAGCTCAAACTCCGTGTTTCTCAGCGACAGGCCAGATACCTGACTGATCTAGAGAAGATCTATGTGGAGGAGTGGGCCAAAATCCCTCCTGCAGTGTGTGCAAACCTGGTGAAAAACTACAGGAAATGTTTGACCTCTGTAATTGCAAACAAAGGCGACTGTACCAAATATTAACATTGACTTTCTCAGGTGTTCAAATACTTATTTGCAGCTGTATCATACAAATAAATAGTTAAAAAATCATACATTGTGATTTCTGGATTTTTTTTTAGATTATGTCTCTCAGTGGACATGCACCTACGATGACAATTTCAGACCCCTCCATGATTTCTAAGTGGGGGAACTTGCAAAATAGCAGGGTGTTCAAATACTTATTTTCCTCACTGTATATGTACTTGAATAAAAGTAGAGATACAGTAAAAGTAAAAGTGCTTCCCTTAAACTTTTTTCTTGAAAAAAGTACAAAAGTATTTGCCTTCAAATGTACCTAAGAATCCAAGTACTATGTGTTTTTATGGCTATAATGTCTTATTATCCTTTTTATCACAAGACTGTTGCTTAAACAACTCAGTTTATGAATCTATTAATATAAAAATATTAGTGAGTCAAACACTGATTGCCATCTAATAAACTATTATGAGCCCAAAACCTTCTTTTTAACAACTTGAAAATAAATTGCACAAATAAGGCCACAGGTGTTGTGGCGAGTTTGAGTCAGGAGTTTCTTCCATCATTTATTCCTCTCTAAATGTTCTGCTTGCTGTTGAACTGATGCTGAACTGTATGTTCATAGATACCATCAGCTGGCAATGGTGGCTCTACCTTGAATGACGACCTGATTGAACCACGCCATGACCCAACGTCCCCACCATTGATTAGTGTCAGCTTTGAAAAGCTCCTCTCTGCTTCAGCTACTGAATGAGTAAGACATGTTCTTAGAGCAGTCCACAAATTTGCACACATTTCTGAGAGCTCCATTTTATGTATAAATATCACCCTAAATGAATTTATTGCACAATTAATTATACATGTCATTAATCACAACTTATCAAACTCTCAGAACCAAGAACCATAAAACTCCTTGGCTAATTGTAGCCATAAGATACAGACAACATCTATATCCTTATAATGTATGTCTTTTAAATGAGACTTTTAAGCTGCACTGGAGATTCCGCCTTACTAAACTCAGTACAATCAAAGAAAACCTTTATGAGATCACCTCAGTTAGAGGTAACCAGATCAATAAGTGCTGTTTTAACTACAATCCAACTGGACTATTTGTAAAAAAAAAAAGATTTTTTCATACATTATGATAAACTACATACTCTAAATTATTATGTTATGCAAACAAAAAGAAATATTGTTGCACTATGCATAAAAGCATAGCAGGCAACACAGTTACATACAAGGCTATATACAGATATTAGCCTTTTATATTAAATGCATTAGCTTATACTTTCCTCATAATGAGAGGAGTGATAGAGCTGCATACACACCTTTATCTTTTGCACGTTTCCCCCTACTTCGTTCCTCTTTTTTTCTGAAATAGGCATGAGGGTTTAGATCTTTTTTTGTCATCCATAATTTAAATTGGGATTCAGCTCTTCTTACTGAGGTGATGTCACTCCAGGTCTTGTCAATTTTCCCACTGGAAACCCTGAAGGCTGAGGTGACGTCAGCCAACCTCCGCCTCTCCTTTGTATGAGTGAGAAAACTTCTCAGGCGGTGAGTGCACTTTCAGAGTCCCAACCAGGTTCATTTACCATGACCTGATATAAAAATTGATGTGACCGTGCAAATAAGTGGTTAAAAAAAAGTTTTGTTTTTTTGTGTGGACGCCCCGTGCCGCCCCCTGACAATACCCATGTCGCCTATGCCTATACCCCACTGCCAAGCAGCAATCAAAACAAATTTAAAACAGAGCGTGCACTCTACGGTCGTGGCTTGCTGACCAGTTATGTTTTTATCCACCCATAAATAAAAAGGAACGACTGATTTCCCTAAATGTAGTTGAGTAAAAAGTAAGATATTTGACTTTGAAATGTAGTGAAGTTTAAGTAAAAGTCTGATTCCCCAAATGGAAATACTTGTGTAAAGTACAAATAACGAAAAAACACTACCTAAATACAGTAACAAATTACATTTACTTTTATATTCAGAACTTATTAGAGCACCAGCCTTTCGGGCCAGCCTTCACTCCTCACGTGCATCAATAAGCCTTGGCTGGCCAGGAACCTGTCTAGGAACCACCCATAAGAGCTGCAGTTTTGGAGATGCTCTGGCCCAGTCATCTAGCCATCAAAATTTGTCCTTTTTTGAAACTTTGAGGACAAAATGTTAACTTATATATATATATATATATATATATATATATATATATATATATATATATATATATATATATTAGAAAATGGAAGACATGCAAAACCACTGAAAATCTCCCTCGATCTGGGGTCAAAATGATCACAAGAACAGGGAGCATAAATCCCAGAACCTCATGGGGGGACCTAGTGAATGACCTGCAAAGAGCGGGGACCAAATTAACGAAGGCTACCATCAGTAACACAATACGCCGCCAGGGACTCAAATCCTGCAGTGCCAGATGTGTCCCCCTGCTTAAGCCAGTACATGTCTGGGCCCATCTGAAGTTTGCTAGAGAGCATTTGGATGATCCAGAAGAGGATTGGGAGAATGTCATATGGTCAGATGAAACCAAAATAGAACTTTTTGGTAAAAACTCAACTTGTCATGTTTGGAGGAGAAAGAATGCTGAGTTGCATCCAAAGAACACCATACCTACTGTGAAGCATGGGGGTGGAAACATCATGCTTTGGGGCTGTTTTTCTGCAAAGGAAGGGGACAACTGATCCATGTAAAGGAAAGAATGAATGAGGCCATGTATCGTGAGATTATGAGTGAAAACCTTCTTCCATCAGCAAGGGCATTGAAGATGAAACGTGGCTATGTCTTTCAGCATGACAATGATCCCAAACACACCGCCCAGGCAATGAAGGAGTGGCTTCGTAAGAAGCATTTCAAGGTCCTGGAGTGGCCTAGCCAGTCTCCAGATCTCAACCCCATAGAAAATCTTTGGAGGGAGTTGAAAATCCGTGTTGCCCAGCGACAGCCCCAAAACATCACTGCTCTAGAGGAGATCTGCATGGAGGAATGGGCCAAACTACCAGCAACAGTGTGTAAAAACCTTGTGGAGACTTACAGAAAAAGTTTGATCTCAACAAAGGGTATATAACAAAGTATTGAGATGAACTTTTGTTATTGACCAAATACTTATTTTCCACTGTAATTTGCAAATCAATTCTTTAAGAATCAGACAATGTCATTTTCGGATTTTTTTTCTCATTTTGTCTCATAGTTGAAGTGTACCTATGATGAAAATTACAGGCCTATATATATATATATATATATATATATATATATATATATATATATATATATATATATATTAGAAAATGGAAGACATGCAAAACCACTGAAAATCTCCCTCGATCTGGGGTCAAAATGATCACAAGAACAGGGAGCATAAATCCCAGAACCTCATGGGGGACCTAGTGAATGACCTGCAAAGAGCGGGACCAAATTAACGAAGGCTACCATCAGTAACACAACACGCCGCCAGGGACTCAAATCCTGCAGTGCCAGATGTGTCCCCTGCTTAAGCCAGTACATGTCTGGGCCCATCTGAAGTTTGCTAGAGAGCATTTGGATGATCCAGAAGAGGATTGGGAGAATGTCATATGGTCAGATGAAACCAAAATAGAACTTTTTGGTAAAAACTCAACTTGTCATGTTTGGAGGAGAAAGAATGCTGAGTTGCATCCAAAGAACACCATACCTACTGTGAAGCATGGGGGTGGAAACATCATGCTTTGGGGCTGTTTTTCTGCAAAGGAAGGGGACAACTGATCCATGTAAAGGAAAGAATGAATGAGGCCATGTATCGTGAGATTATGAGTGAAAACCTTCTTCCATCAGCAAGGGCATTGAAGATGAAACGTGGCTATGTCTTTCAGCATGACAATGATCCCAAACACACCGCCCAGGCAATGAAGGAGTGGCTTCGTAAGAAGCATTTCAAGGTCCTGGAGTGGCCTAGCCAGTCTCCATATCTCAACCCCATAGAAAATCTTTGGAGGGAGTTGAAAATCCGTGTTGCCCAACGACAGCCCCAAAACATCACTGCTCTAGAGGAGATCTGCATGGAGGAATGGGCCAAACTACCAGCAACAGTGTGTAAAAACCTTGTGGAGACTTACAGAAAAAGTTTGATCTCTGTCATTGCCAACAAAGGGTATATACAAAGTATTGAGATGAACTTTTGTTATTGACCAAATACTTATTTTCCACTGTAATTTGCAAATCAATTCTTTAAGAATCAGACAATGTCATTTTCGGGATTTTTTTTTTCTCATTTTGTCTCATAGTTGAAGTGTACCTATGATGAAAATTACAGGCCTATATATATATATACATATACAGTGGGGCAAAGAGAAGCTTTATATGGAAGCCAGTTTACACCACATAAAAAAAAAATTCAGATTTTTTTTTTCTCGCAATTCGAACTTTTATTTCAAGTAACTCTGACTTTATTTCTTGCAATTCCACCTTTTTTTAGCCATTCGGGCAGCGTCAGTAGTGGCAGAAAGTAGTGGCAGAAAGCTTTACACATTGAAAATTAAGTGGGTTACAATCAAAATAATCACATGGTATCAGACAAAGCCTCCAAACCCTGAACTCTGTCTAACAATCAGCTCTGAAGTTTGCGAGAAATAAAGTGGCACTTGCAAGAACATTTTTTGAAGTGCGAGCAAAAAAGTCAGAATTAGAAAAAAAATGAATTCTTTATGTGGCAGAAATGGGTTTCCATAGAATCCAGGGCAAATAATTTAGCTAGTTAGTTAGTTAGTTAGTTAGTTAGATAAATAGATAGATAGATAGATAGATAGATAGATAGATAGATAGATAGATAGATAGATAGATAGATAGATAGATAGATAGATAGATAGATAGATAGATAGATAGATAGATAGAACTAGCTAACTAACTTTTGGCTGAAATAGATTATGATGTACAATTATAAACCTATTTATTTATTTATTTTTATACGGACAATCCATATGCACAACCATCTGTTCTGTACTGATCGGTGCTACAGTGTCGTTTACTGTTTTTGACAGTTATTGTACATATATAATGTCTCCATGTCTTATGTTGTCTTTTTTATTATTATTACTAAATGTTGCATTTTATGTTGTTAGATTAGACTTCCGTGTGGTTTCGTGTTCTGTTAATTTATGTTGTCTGATAGAACTCGGTCTTGCGATAACGTTGTTTTGTTTCACTGTGTATTGCACTGTATATGGTTGGAATGACAATAAAGCCTACTTGACCTGACTTCACTTAAATGCTGAATTCTAACTTATTACAAACTTACTACTATTATAAAGTGGGAAAATTACCACTAGCCTTAAGGAAAACAGAAATGTCTATCTGTGTGCTTGTTTGTTTGTTTTGTGTGCAATTGCTAAAATATTGTACTCTGGAGATTTTTTGCAGTGGTACATTCACGTCCTAAAATATGTCAGGAAAAGCTAATTACAGTTGTTGCTCTAAGGAACTGTCTCTGTTCTCTAAAAGGTGCCACATTGCACCAAACTCTACACACATTTTAAATTTACATCTATTCGTTTGGCACATGGCGTCATCCAAAAAGCGCTTTTACAAGCCAGCCAGAGGAGAATCCGAGCATCGAGCTGTGTGAGGACTTGACAGCTTTACAAGTGCAGTGGAACATTTTTGCAAATCCGTTTGCATCGGGAGAAAAAAAAAATCACAGACATAAAAGGAGGAAAAATGACAAGACGCCATGAACTTTTGTCTCCTTGGGCAAGACCTTGCTTTTTTACTGTTACACTTTTTTTCTTGCTCTGTGTGTGTGTGTGTGTGTGTGTGTGTGTGTGTGTGTGTGTGTGTGTGTGTGTGTGTGTGTGTGTGAGTGTGCACAATCCACTGTATATGTCTTATACTTTTTTTTTACATTTTAACTATATCTCTATTCTTAGAGGAATGACTCACCATGCAGATACAGATTTTTTATTTTTTTGCCAAGTAGCAAAATCTGTAATGGTTTGACATGATCAATACCAGTAATTATATAATTACACAATTTCCCAAAAGTATGTTTGGTGAAAGTAAAAGCACATCACCTAAAGAACACCATAATAATAGTGAAACATGGTGGTGTGGTGGCCGTATTGTGCGTCAGAGGCTTTCATTACACTCGAGGAACTCATGAATAGCTTGTCGATTTTTGTTAGTCCCAAGATTTCTGTAATCTAATATTTACCCTATATTACATGGACAAAAGAGATCTTCCACTCCGAAACATGTAAAGTATATATATTCATAGGACTGGATTTGTGCACAGCAGAATTGTCCTGCTGGAACAGGTTTCAAGTGAAAGGAAAATGTATTTCTGCTGCATAATGTGTTACTCTTTGATTAGTTAAATTCTAAAAGTATATAAAAATTTCAAAAATTCTATTGTATGTTTGGTGCAAAAAACACACCAGAAACAACTAAAAGAACATTATACAAATGGTAAACCATGGCAGTGGAGGAAATCCCAGATACAAAATTCAACAGATACATATACAAAGTCCAGTTAGGTTTATTGCGATACCTGTTGCTTGTCCAAAATTTGCCCATGCAATCCTAAAAAAAAAGATCAGATATAAATTGCAATGTGTAGGAAAGTAGAAGACATATACCGCATTACAATTTATATCTGATCTATTTTTTTTTTAAGTAATGCATTAAGCAGACACCACAATCAAGATCAACTTATATCTGAGCAGATGAGGTTTAGGGGCAGGCCCGCTTGGTGGTGCTGGTATCTGAAGTCACCACCTTCTGATCGGAAGTCCAATGCCAGAGATACCACTTCCCTGATTTCAGCTTGACAACTAATTATTCCATCATTCAATAAAAAAAAAATCAAGTACTGAGAATCGCGCCTACCCATGTGCAATAACACTGTGTAAGCAATTGTTTCCTGTAGCTTGACTTGTTAAGGATCGCGCTTCCTCTTCTCAACATCAGGGGTTTGATTTCCACACGCAGACGAAAAATTGCAAATGAGAACAGTACAAGTCCGTTGCGTTCCTTAACAAATACCGCACGCTCGCAATCTAATAACGCGCATTAGTAATCCTACGCTTTCAAATAGATCTGGCAAAAAACATCAAATTAAAAATGTGAAAAAAAAAGAAAAGAAAACGCATCTCAAGACAAGTAAAAAAAAAAAGAAAGTTGCAATGATCTTTCCAATCTTCTGAGCCCAATTTGAAAAAGGCCATGTATGACAGATTGCTTGGCAAATGTGTGCATATTCTTCTTGACATTTAAGCAACATCACATGAGAAAAAGTACCGTTGTACAGAGTACCAGCTGATATTCGATACAGCGACGATCTTCTCGTCCCATTTTTGCATTTTATACATCACAGGACATTCCAGACAAATATAGATTTGTTTATTTTTCCTCTATCAATACAATGATCTTCTCAAAGATAGGTACACTATCTGGACAAATGTTTGTGGACACCTGAGCATAAGATTTGTATGTGTTTCTTGAACATCTCATTTCACATTTATAGTTCCCATTTGCTTTTATAATAACCTCCACTCTTCTGAGAGCAATCTAATTGATCCCAAAGGTGTTCAATAGAGTTGAGGTCAGTGCTGTACAGCAGGCCACTCAAGATCTTTCACTTTTACCTATGTAAATCATATCTTCATAGAACTGGCTTTGTGCACAGGGGCATTGTCACACTGGGACCAGTTTGGGTCAAGTGAAGAAAAACATGTTTTTTATGGTCTTTTACAGTTTGGTGTACATAAAAGCACATCACCCCCAAAATCATCATCCTAATTGTGAAGCATAGTGGTGGCAGCAGGGACAAACTCACTTTTAATCACCACATTATCTGTGTAAAGCTGCTTTCAGACAATGTTCATTGTTAAAAGCGCTATACAAATAAAAATGAATTGAATTGAATTGAATTGAATTGCTTTAGAGCTGCTTCTCTTCATTGAAATAGAGAGAATCCTCAATAGCTCAATAGTCGATTATAGTAGCAAAACCTGCTTTTCCAACCAGCCCAGATGTAATATCTGAACCCATGTAAACCATATCTAAATGAAGATGGCTTTGTGCACATGAGTATTGTCATGCTGGAACAGCTTTGAACCTCCTAGTTCAAGTGAATAGAAAATATAATGCTGCTGCATGCGAACACATGAGCTACAATTGTGTGCCTCCAACATATGGCTGGAGAAGTCGGGTGTCCCAATACTTTTGACCTTATAGTCCTAAGTTCATGGGTCACATTACTTTTATTAAGAATTTATAATAATAGTAAGTTGTTTTAAAGGGCTGACAGAATTCTGACAGGTTTCCCACTGTTATAGAAACAGCAGCATGGAGTTTTAAGTATATTTTACCTTGCAAAAATCAAGAACAAGCCTAATCTTTTTCTTTTTCTCTAGAAGGTTCTGGTACATACAATAATGTCTATGTTATATTCCTTTGTTGTGGGCATTATGTGTAACAATAGGTTTTTTGTATATTGTTCTAACAATAGAAACACCTCTACACCTGCTCATTAATGTAATTTTTCACTTAAAATTATGCAGCAGTCAAGAGGTTCAGTTCATCTTTAATAGAATGGGTGAAAAAATCTGAAAATCAGAAACTGTTGATCTCCAAAAAGCTTCACACAGAATGGTGCGAAAAGAAGAAAAACATTAAGTGAATGAAAGTTTTGCAGGCAGAAATGCTGACTGCTGATGAGAATAATCAGAAAAAATGAACAGCCAGACTGGACTGATCCTTAGACGGAACGGCTACAGTAACTTAAAGAATCACTCTTCCAACCCTGAAAATCACATCAAACAACAAGGTGGATGGGCTACAGCTAAAGACCATTCCTGGCAGTCCAAGAACAGGAATCTGGGAACAATATTGATTTCTGAAGGTCAGAATTTGGCACCAATAGAATGTTTCCTTGATCAACAGTCCAGGCTGGTGGAGGTTATTTAATGATGTGGGGAAGTTTTTCTTGACATGCTTTTCTTTGGACAAGTTAAAACCAATGAATCATCATATAAACTATCACCATAGCTTATGTAAATATTGTTGCATACCATGTTAGAATTGTATCATGCTTCCTGAATAGTATGTATTTATTAAAAATACTACTATGTACATATTATATAATGCAACTTGCTTTGTGTATGCGCACACTGTCTCAATCACGGAGAATACACACAGAATTTAGGTCATGTTAATTCAATTTAATTTCAATTCATTTTTATTTGTATAGCGCTTTTAACAATGAACATTGTCTCAAAGCAGCTTTACACAGATAATGTGGTGATTAAACGTAAATATGTTCTTTGTAAGTATGTTTGTCCCTGATGAGCAACTGTGGCAAGGAAAAACTCCCCGAGATGGCATAAGGAAGAAACCTTGAGAGGAACCAGACTTAAGAGGGAACCCATCCTCATCTGGGTTGCACCGAATGTCCATTTGAAGCAGATATACAATGTTGCAGGGTACAGTGATGATGATCAGAAGCGAACTGTTCTGATGTTACACCTGATGGCAATGACGGTAATTTTTCTGTACAAACTGTTTCAGGTTCAAGATTAAACAAACAAATGAATGTTTGGACAACTTCTAATGGTGTATTTCAGCATGACAAAGCAAGTCAGGTTGTTGAACATTGCAGTTATACATCGGGATCAGCATATGCAGTCCTGAATCCAGTGAAGCAGCTTTTGGATTGAGTTGAATGGCAGATTTAGAATGTAAATCTGTTGAGTCTGTAGTGAAAGTGAATAAGTATGGTGTTCCTAATAAAGTGGGCAGTAATTGTTTTTGTTCATATACTGCTTTATTTGGACTAATCCAATAGCGCATTACATTTTACAAAATTATCTGTTTGTTATCTGTTGTTTGTTAATTATCTGTTAATTTACTGCTGAGTGTGTGTTTTTTCCTTCCGCTAACACAGTAATGAGCACAGTTCATCTGAACTTTGTGATTGAAATGAATTTGCAGCCAGCATAAATGCTGATACTTCTAGTAATCAAATTGATTCATTGGGTTCTAGAGGAATATCATTATAAGTGAGAAACTGTAACAAGGATGGATAGTAGAGCCTGGATTCGAAGTGGCTCTCGTCGTCGTGATGCTTTTTTCCCCGGTTGAGTCTGTTGATTCTCCATCAATGCTCCGGCTTCATCCAACGGCACGTCCAGATAAACCTTAGCTGAGCCTCTCTCGATTGATCGCTTTCTAATTACCTTTTCTTATTGATTATGGCATCAAAGGCACTAGCGGCAGCACACAATGACACGCGCGCGCACACACACACACACACACACACACACGCACACACACACACACAAGCACAAGCACACGTATGCTCAGCATCGAACAAATTAGCTCAGACTGGAGAAAAAAGACTCAAAGGTCAGACAAAATGAGAGAGACAGAGAGAGAGAGAGAGAGAGAGAGAGAGAGAAAGAGTGAGAGAGAGAGAGAGAGAGAAAGAGAGAGAGAGAGAGAGAGAGAGAGAGAGAGAGAGAGAGAGAGAGAGAGAGAGAGAGAGAAAGAGAGAAAGAGAAAGCAGTAGCAGTAAGAGAGACAAGAGAAAATTAGAGATTTGAATTTGAGAGAGAAAAGGTAGAACAAGGGAAAGAGCTAGCAATGTGAGACAAGAAGAGAGAGAGACCTAGCAATGAGAAACAAGAGCAAGAGAGAGAGAGAGAGAGAGAGAGAGTGCAAGAGAGAGAGAGAGATGAGGTGAAGAATGATAAATGATGTGCAATGCCAACTGCCGTTTCTATAAAAAGCAGCGAGGCAGAGAGAGAGAAAGACGGAGAGATGTGAGGTGATAGAAGGAAAGGAAGCCCTTTTCCTCAGTCTGCCTTTTCTCCTCGTCTGATCCCTCGAGCAAATCCCTCAGAGCGTGCAATTTCGGCAATATTAGTAACTACAATTCAAAGACACATTCACCTTCCACGCGTCTGACAGGCGGCCGCTGATTTATCTTGTAAGCTCGGCTCGGCGTCAGAATTCACAATATTCCCGCCGCCACCTGCCAAAACAGCATATGCGGCGGTAATATGGAGCTCCAGGGCTCATAGTCGTGCGATCGCCCTGACCTAAATAACTCGAAAGAACATGGTAGCATTATAAGATCGTTCTCAATTAATGTTTGATGCGGGATAAGATGAATATAACATCTCATTATCATTACACATTTCATATCACATTAGCATGCACATTTCTTGCTGCTGTAACACGGATATTTCCCACTGTTTGATCGTATCTTATTTTATCTCGTACAAACAAAGACACCAAACCTCATACTTTTAACTTCATACTTTTTACTTGTGTGTGTGTGTGTGTGTGTGTGTGTGTGTGTGTGTGTGTGTGTGTGTGTAAAGAGACAGAGTGTGTTTGTGTAAATTATGCATGACCGTGCATATATCTCTTCTAATAATTAAGCTGTTGATGTTAACTCATTGTGCCATTTTTATCATACACGATATAGGCTATTACACGAAAAGTATTGGGATGTCTGGCTTTTTCAGCCGTATGTGGTTCTTCTCCAAACTGTCACCACAAAATTGGAGGCAGCCTTTCATTTTTTTCCTTCACTTGAGACCCAAAGCTGTTCCAGAATGAAAATGCCCACATGATGATATAGTTTACATTGGTTGGTGTGAAAGATCTTGAGTCACCTTCTATAGAACTCGGACCTTAACCCTAGTGAACACCTGTGGGATGAATGTGAACATTGACTGCACCCCAGGCCTCCTCACCTCAACTACTGTACATTAGTAACTGACTTTACTAACACCCTTGAGGCTGGGTGAACACAAATCTGCATAAGCACACTCCAAAATCTAGTGGAACATCTTCCCAGAAAAGTGAGAAGTTATAATAAGAGCAAATGGCGACTAAATGTGGTATGAGATTTTAACAAATAACACATACCGATCGTTTCTCATTTTCTTCTACAGCTCATGGAATTCATCTGTTAAAAAATCACTACATAAATTAAATGACATGCAAAAAGTCAGCCATTTTGCTCAGTAAGGTCATAAGGAACTATTTAGAGCAGCTGTCTCACTGTGTGTAACTGTAACTGCAAGTCGCTATGGTTACAGGAGTTTATAAGGCAGCACATATACAGAACGCCAATCAAACTGACCACAACTACCTCTAAATGCAAACCTTCCAGCCAATCAAAATCGAGAATTCAGACAGATTATCCTATAAGTGTGCTTATTCCACAAAAATATATTAAAAAGCTATAGGAATGCATGGATGGTTGATTTTTTCCCACTGTGTCGATAAATCCACTGTTGTCTCACAGTCTGTCACAACAGTTTCTTTTTCAGAGAAAATTGGACCATTGTTGGAACAAACAAAGGTTTAGACCAGATCCTGGCCTGGAAATCCATCATCATACCAAAAGCCACGGCATCGTACTTGCAACACCAGCACTTATGAGATTACGTTTTTATTAATTTTTTGTAAGTTTCTCACAACCGTTAGCTAAGCCGTACGGGAACAGCAAACTCTCTCGATTCCTGGCGGAGCCTGGCACGTTATCCAAGCGTACGTTTATTAATTGGAGCAGGAAGCGCAGCGATTGAATTGTACGTACTTATTATCTTAAGCACAAAAATGAGTGCGTATGAAAAAAATCGAAATGCGCAATAGAAAAATTGATTCGTGTGTCTCTAAGAAAGAAGGCATGTACTAGTGGGAGAGAGTGTTCAGAAAAAAAACCTTGCCATGTGTGAACGTGTTGCAAAAGTGTGTGTGCATGTATGTGTGTGTGAGTGTGTGTGTGTGTGTGTGTGTGTGTGTGTCTGGTGCTTTGCTAACCACCTCAGTGGTGCTACTAAGCTTAGCAACAGTGCCGCGCTAATTGGAGCTCACAGTCTAGCCTACCCTGGGGCTGTGTGTGTGTGTGTGTGTGTGTGTGTGTGTGTGTGTGTGTGTGTGTGTGTGTGTGTGGCAAACAGCCATACACACAGGTGGTACTGTACACCATCCAACAAGAGGATTGAGAAAACACAAAAAACACAGCAAAATCTAGATTGGAATAAATGAGGGAAACTCTCACTATAATAAAATTCAAATGAAAATTTGTCGCATATATACTATAATTAAAAAGCATTGAAAATGTAAAATATTTTAATATGCCTCATTTATAATTTCTTGGGATCTAATTTCAAGTACAATCAAGTAAAATAACCAATCAACCATAAGCACTTAATCTTTCAATGGCTTCATCCAACATTCAGTCTTCACTGTGAGATGTTTATATGGATCACAGGTGGACAGTAGCGAAGTAAATGTAATTCCTTACTGTACTTTAGTAACTTTTGCACACATCTGTACTTTACTGAAGTATCTTCATTTGGGGAGACTTTTGCTTTTACTTGGCAGTACATTTTAAAGTTAAATGTCTTACACAACTACATTTTGCAAAATCAGTCGTTCCTTTGTATTTATGAGAAGATTAAAACTTAACTGGTCAAACACACAGCGATACACCAATCAGGGTCAAACGCACGCTCTGTTTTAAACTTGTTCTGAATCTACTTATCACTAACATACAGTTCAGCATTAGTTCAACAGCAAGCAGAACATTTTGAGAGGAATGAATGATGTAAGAAACTCCTGACTTGAACTTGCTGCAGCACCCGTGGCCTTATTTACGCGTTTTTTTCAAGCAGTTGAAAAAAAAAGTTTTTGGGCTCAGGATCATTTTAAAAGATATCAGTCAGCTCATAAATATCATTCTATTAAAAGATTGGTGTGCTAAAAGTAAAATTTTAGTCTTTTCACATAATCTGAGTTGAATAGGCAACAGTCTTGTAACAAAAATGATAATAGGAACTTTATAGTAAATAAATCATACTACTTTGGATACTTAACTAGATTTAAAAGCAAATACTTTTGTACTTTGACTCAAGTAATGGTTTAAAGGAAGCACTTTTACTTTTAATGGAGTAATATTTTACCTGGTGTATCTCTACTTTTACTCAACTACATGGTTACTTTGTTCACCACTAACATGGATCACCACATGCTTTATAATAGTAACAAAATGAAAGTAAATGGGAATAGGACACATGTCCTTTTCTTACAATGTTATGCCATGCACAAAACAATAGGATACTTATTGCACAATAGCCCCATCCTGCCCCACTCTATCTTACCCCGCCCCACCTTGCCCCACCACTCGCCATGTTCGACTAGATTGTCTGCAATTTCTTAAAATGTTGATCTAGTTTGTATCAAATTATTTATCTGTTGCACAAATGGCTCCAGGGTGGACATTTATTATTAAGTATAAAAAGCCAATGAAACTCTTTTTGACTTTCAGGTCAGGGTGTTAAATTGGAAATATTGTGCACTTTACAGCATTGATCATATTTGGTATTTTGAGATATTATTATATTATTATTTTGAGAGTCAACGAATAAAAAAAATGAAGTAATTTTCTTTTTCTTGCTTGTGCTTAGGGACTTCTCTCTTTTTCAGCTTTCAGTATTAAAACATAAGCAATGAAAAAACACAATTTGGTTTCCAATACCCCAACAAATATTTTTTTAAATGAACATGTACATTGATGCAGACTAAAATAGAATTTGCAATAAAATAAAATAGAAACAAATAAAATAAATGTGTTAATATAGAATAGAATTTGGTTGCAGTAGTAGCAATAAAACTATGTGTATATAATTATATATACTTTATAGCAGCAGTGTATCAGCAATAAGTATCAGAACCAAAAATGTGAAAAAAAATAGTTGTGGAAAATATATTCCTACACAAACAAATGAGATCCTTTGAAATCTGATCGATCCGTTTTTGCCTCGACTGATCTGAAATATTAGAATGAGCCAAAAATGCACAACAGGATTTGAATATTTATTATTCATTATGAATAATGGCCCATGTATTTTTTAGGTATATTAACAATTCTGTAAGACCGCACGTCAATAACCACTGACATAAAACAAAGCCACGTGTCTGGTCTTCATTCGATCAGGCTGATCAGACCCAGTAATAAAGTATTCAACTTTAACTGTAATGCCAAGTGTTTTTTATTTTATTTTATTGTAAAATTTAAAAAGAGCATGCATTACGACTCAATTTGTAAAGTGTCAATTCTAACAGCATTAACGACTGAACCTTCCTCATTTTCTTTTCAATCACCATCAAATCTGCTGCACTACCACTGCAGCAGTGTGGATTCCATTTCTTTTCCTAGACACAGCTCGGTCACTGACCTACTTTCAAAATCTCCCAGGTCTCAACACACACTCGGCAACAGGGTCGGATGAAGTATGCGTGTGTTTGTGTGTGTGAGTGTGTGTGTTTGTGTGAAAAATAAACAAAAGGGGAGATGAGCACTGTTTTCTTTAGCCTGTCAGCCGTCACTTGACAAACCCGGATTCTCGGACAAACACTTAATGAAATGTTATATTCGAATTTATTCCAGCTGGAACAACTCCAGGATCTCCAAATACCATTAGAGGCTTTAATGTGCACGTTCTTCCCATGTTCTGGGTTCTCTGGTTTCGTCCCACTTTTCCAAATCTCGCCTAGTGATGAGAAGATGAGATCATTCCCCTTAATCTCATTCAGAACAATGAACGAATCTTTATTCAAGTCCTTTGCTTCATTTGAGCATTTTCAATGGCCATATTCTCTCAAATACATCTGTGTTAGCAAACCATTGATCATTATACTGTATAATAGAGCCAAAACTAATTATGAGAAACAAAATTATCACTCTTCACTGATTCAACACTAAACTGAGTGTTGCATTTGTTTTTGTCTGGTGTGTGTTTCTCTGTTGTGTGGGTGTGTGTGTTTTTACCTAAAGCCCATGATCTTGTAGGCATCAGGCAGGTAGCAACGTGTATTCTCCATCTGAGCGGGGTCTGAGTCACAAATCTTGTCGTCTGTGCGTCCATAATTGGCGCTTTCGATCATGATGACGTCGGTGCCTGGGCAACGCAGCTCGATGGGGTAACCCTCACACGAGAGCTCACGGCGAACCACGGCCATGGGCACAGGAGCACGACTCAACACTATGAGCACACAAACACACATCAACAAACACATGCATGTCAAAAAGTCAAACTGTTTATAATTGTAATTTTTCCATTAATAATATACTAGCAGAACACTCAACATCTTCCACTTCAAACCATGTAAACCATCTCTTCATGGGGGCACTATCATGCTGGAATAGGTTTGGGTTTCCTAGTTCATAGGAGATTGTCGGTAAAATTGTAGATAACATTATTATGTGCAGGCAGCAAGTTGCAGTCATGCTCTTCATGCATTAAGGTAAATACAGTTTTCATAAATGTATAAGCAACTGACCCTTTGCAAACCCCCCACACAAACACACACTCCGTCAATCAAGCTCTTTGCAAGGGTCAGTTGCTTATACATTTTTAAAAACTGTACTTATCTTAATCCATGATTAGAGCATGACTTCAACTTGCTATGAAATGTCATCAATGCACTTTGCTTTTCCTTTCGACAATTTAGCAAACGGTAATGCAAGCTTGATCCAATTGCGTTTGGATTAAGTCAAAATGTATGCGTCCACATATGGAAAACGCGATTACAAATACAATTTGCAATTCCTTTTGAACATTGTCTGTAAAATCCTTCCACATGTTTGCCTCCAACTGTGTGCTATATATTGCTGTAGCAATAGTGTAATAGTGGAAATATTGTAATAATGTAATTTCCCAAATAATGCTTAGTTCTAAATTTGAATATTTTAAAATGAACTATGGCATACAGTATTTACTCTGATGACAAATTTAGACAGTGTCTCTAGATAATGAGCTATCCTCATATTTCACAGACAGTCTCATTTTGCCCAACATATCCTTTTCATGTGGTTTAAAAACCCAAACACTGCAATGTTTTAGAGCTTAATCCTAATTGCTGTTAATGCATTAAGTGTTGCTCCTCCTTTGCTGCCAGATACACAATAAGGGAAAGAATACCACAATGTCCATTTGAATAAAAACTGTCACACTAAAACAAACACAGACATTAGAGATTAGAGTAAAGAAAGGCAATAGTCACTAAATCACTCTTTACATCTATGGTGAGCAGAAAATCATCTGAGAACACGTGTGGGAGCGGTTCACGAGGGGAAGGTGGAGCCGGATGAAATGAGCGTTAAGACTTCCTTAGCTGATGAGACTAAACAGTGCATTGTGTTTCAGTCCGGCGACGGCCATAAAAAGGACGTCAGAGAGGAAAGGCGTCATGAACCGTGAGTGTGTGAGTGAGTCCTGGAGTGTGTACGGCAAAACTGAAAGGGAATAAGGATCACCATGCTTGGTGTCTCGCCCCCCCGAGGTTGTTATCTCTCTCCTTTTAATTGTCGTCGCCGGTCTGAAACAGAGCGCACTGATTAGTCTCTTCAGCTAAATCTTACCGCTCGTTTCGTCCGACTCTCCCTCCATTCGCGAACCGCTTCCACAACATTACACTTAAAATCCCATAGGATGGACGGGTTTCGATAGTAACAATACCCAGATCTATATTCTTGTATATACAGTAAAATATCTTGACATCCAATTGACTTGATGTTAAGACACATTGTTAGGCAGCTTTCCAAACATGCTAGTGTGTAACATATCCATTAGGGATGTGCATCTCAACAACAGGCTGATGCGATTCACATCTCAACGCATAGCCAACGATACGATACATTAAAGATACATATGAAGCAGCTACCGATGCAATGACATTCACTCTTATTACAATGCAGTGTGATCTGATTTCAGTTTGATTCAACACAATATGATTCAAAACAATACGATGCAATAGAAAAAAATATGATGGTAAGCAATTCAACGTGGTTCTGATAGTTTGCTTTTATTTCTTTGGTTCAAACAGACAGAAAATCATCAATTTACTTAAGCGCCATCTGGCGCATGGCCCTTCCACAAACCGGCCTTTGTATTGCAAACAAAAAAATATTGGAATAAAATCAGATGTTCTTTTCTTTTTCTGTCTCCAGGAAGATGCAGCTCTACCTCTGCCATGTTAACCTGTATTCTATGTGAGTCTTAGTACACGCCTCGGTCTCCGTTGTGTTGTGCTGCATCATATTCACGTAGCAGCAGTGGTGATGAGAGAATGCGTTTGAGAAACAGTTTAGCATTTGAAATCAATCTACATATCAAATATTACACAAATTATTGGTCACTTTCTAAATAATTAAAGTATTGCCCATCCACTATAATTAAACATAAATAAATCGGATGCAAATTTGTTCAAAACGATGCATCGTAATGCAAATGGAAACTTGTATCCGATGCACACTTTTAAATCGATGCTCGAATCGAAGGTGAATCTGTGAATCGTATCATCCATGCTACCCATTATTACTAGAGAAACGAAAAAAATCAAGCAACGTTGTAAACATTTGTCCAAAACACTCCTAATAGTAAATAATTGAGAATCGGTGTCTGCTTTTGACAAATTATTTGAAGATGATTGGAACAGAGACTAAGATACACACTCTGTTCTCTGTGTATGTGTCTTCATTTCTCTCTTTCTCTCTCTTTCTCTTTTTCTTTCCCTCTTTTTTGCATTTCTTACACAAGTGCCACAAACGCCTGCTTGCAGAGATTTTTTTTAAATCAATCTATAGGACGTCAGAGACGAGCTTGACACCCGACTGCCTGCATTAATTAAATCTGCGCAGAGAAGAGAAGCTAATTAAAAACCTGTGCTGACTGACAGGAGCGAGAACCAATGGAGCATTAGGGAGACGAGCTGTCAACCAATCAGGATTAAACATTCCGATGATGCGATCCTGTTCATCTCCCCTGAGATTTGGCTGAAAATATAATCACCCGCCTATACGCACAAACACACACATGCACACTCACACAGACACACAAATATACACACACATACACACAATCTTGAGGAACCATTATAATATATGAGGCTTGCCTGCTTCAATATGCAGAGAACAGCAGAAATTGTGTGTGTGTGTGTGTGTGTGTGTGTGTGTGTGTGTGTGTGTGTGTGTGTGTGTGTGTGTGTGTGTGTGTGCTCATCAGAGCTCTGGAAATGTTTCTTTACAGCTTCTTGCTCTTAAACGGACTTCTTTACATATAAAAAAAATTAAACTAAATGCCTTGTCTACCTGAGATGTTTATACTGAAATATGTATGATTGATGGTTTACAATCTGTCAGGTTCCAAACCGTCAGGTTTTTGGAATGTTGGTTCCTAAACCCGCTCCCC
The DNA here is from genome assembly GCF_014805685.1 of Silurus meridionalis. Lineage (NCBI taxonomy): Eukaryota > Metazoa > Chordata > Actinopteri > Siluriformes > Siluridae > Silurus > Silurus meridionalis. Next base: position 11,044,073 of record NC_060911.1, on the reverse strand, counting down.
ATTTTCGCAGCATATTAATAAGACAAAAAAATGCACCCCAACACAGAAACGGTGGAGAGAGAATGCTCCGGAGTATAGTGCAGCTCCACGACACAGTGGTTACAGCACAGTTACAGCATACACTCGACTCGATCCGAAAGGCGACTAATATGATGGTGTTGTGGGTAATCTGATTGAACAGGGTATACTGAAGAGAAGGTAAAACAGCTGGACAGACTAAAAGACTAAAGCGCTGTGAGCGATTTTACAAAAGGCTCTTGTTAGCATAAACCTAGCAATTTGACTGTGATTACTTTTTCAGTTCAATTTTAATTGTATAGGAATTTTAACAATGGGCAATTGTCCCAAAGTAGGCTTACAGAAACAATAACATTAGGAATATACATTTTTTTTAATATATATTATCTCACAAAAGTGGGTACACCCCTCACATTTCAGCTACCATTTTAGTATATCTTCTCAACGAACAATACTATAGAAATGAAAGTTGTTTATATTTTAGAAGTCAATGTGCAGGTTGTATTGCAGTACAGATTTACTGTCCTCTGAGAAATAACTCAACATTCAGCCATTGATCTCAAAATAGCAGGCAAAAAAAGTGAGTACACCCTATGTAACGTGGTGTAAACATGCAAAGCCACATGGCCTATTTATTATGTTCATGTTTTTGTCTGCTTGACAGGACCATACAAATTTAAGTATCTTGTTTTAGCAGTTGAAATTTGGTACTTTAAGTACAATTCTCTCATACTGACCACTGGATTTTCAACATGACACCTCATGGTAAAGATTTAAGAATTTGAATTGTTGTTCTCCACAAAGATGGTCTAGGCTATTTGCAGATCGGTAACACTCTGAAATTGAGTACAGTACAGTGGCCAGGGTCATACAGAGGTTTGCCAAAACGGGTTCCACTCAAAGCAGACCCCGCAAGGGTCAATTAAAGAAGTTGAGTCCTCGTGCTGTCGAGAAGAACCAAGAAAACTGTGTCTTGCCTACAGTCAAGCATAGTGGTAGTAGCATCATGGTCTGGAGCTGCATAAGTGCTGTTGGTACTGGGGAGCTGCAGTTCACTGAAGGAAACATGGATTTCAACATGTACTGTGACATTCTACAGTAAAACATGATGCCCTCCCTTTAGAAACTGGGCCGAAAGGCAGTTTTTCAACATAATAATGACCACAAACACACCGGCAAGATGAGAACTGCCTTGCTGAGCAAGTTAAAGGTGATGGAGTGGCCAAGTATGTCTCCAGACCTGAACCATATTGAGCACCTCTGGGCATCCTCATGTGGAAGGAGCACTATGTACTGTGACTAACATCCAGCAGCTCCGTGATGTCATTATGGAGGAGTGAAAGAGGATCCCAGCAACAACCTGTGCAGCTCTGTGCTGGATAACAATGGTGCTTGCAAAATATTCACACTTTAGACAGTTTTGACATGTTAACTTAGCTGTACTCACATTTGTTGCCAGTTATTTAGACAATAATGGCTGTATGTTAAATTATTTTCAGAGGACTGTAAATCTGTACTGCTATACAAGCTGCACATTGACTACCCTAAAATATATCCAATGTTCATTTCTATAGTATCGTCCCTTGAGAACATATAATAAAATTGTTTCTGAAATCTGAGGGGTGAACTCACTTTTGTAAGGTACTGTATTTAGAATACATTTTTTCTTAATGAGTGAGCCAGTAGCAACAGTGACAAGGAAAAGCACCCTTAGAGGTTACGAGGAAAAAACCTCACCCATCCCCATTTGGGTAACACCAAATATCTAGTCATTATACTGTAGTTCCATCATTGGTAAGTTTATCAGCTATTCATTGATGGACATTTAAAAGCTAAATTGTTCAGGTAGTCCAATGCCATTGCAGCAAACTGTTCATATTAATTAAAATCCAAATCCATCATCATAGTTCTTCAGATTAACATTCCACAGTGACCTCGTGGATCATTAAGCTGTTCACATGTTGCCATGCTCATCTGCATTGAATAGTCTCCAACTGAAGAGAACCTTATCCAGAGAAGGGATGTGAAACTAAAGATGAATTAGACAGATCCAGAAAGAAGATTAGTTATGTTAAAAACCTTCATAATTTCCTTACATGACTGAAAATGTAACTAACTCATAAAGAATAAGATGTGGTGGTTCATGGTGGAGTTTTCTTTTCGTTAATGAATAATTCGGTTTGTCTGCTGGGGAAAAAAAGCACATCTGCTTTCAACTCTGCACTCATTTAGCAAAGACCTACAACTTGAGCATATACAGTAAGAAAGTTTTAAATACAGGGTTGGAATTTTAATGATTTTGATCATTTTTATAATAAAAGTAGGACAATTTTGATACTTAGTTTAGTCTTTAACTATGAATGAATAAATTAATACTTTTTTAACCATTATAAACTTTTTTCACTATTTTTATATTTTGACCATATTTTTTTTGTTATATTAATTATAAGCAATTTTTAATTTACAATAAATATTTTTTCTCCTCAGATAATTGTCAGTCGTGGGAAAGTTGCAGTAAGTTTTTTAATCAATATTCAAATATTTGTCAATAAAAGATCCTCACGAGTAATAAGGCGAATGTCTCAGTGTGTGTGTGTGTGTATTTGTGTATATGGAGGTATTTGTGTGTGTGTAATGTACACAATGCATTTGGAGGGTTAATCCGAGCTGTGTACATTTCACGTGCACCCAAGTTATCCCCCGAGACAAGTGGAGGTGAGAAGACGGGAGACAGAGACGGAGCGAGGGAGAGAAAATGAAAAACGAAGGTGAACAAACAGGTGAAGGGTGAAGAAGACAAATATTCACCTCACGTCCTCAATTCGCTCCAATTCCCATGTGTCCTGTGAGCTTAAAGCGTTATAACTGTTAACTAAAAGGTCCCCTTGAGAATGCGCGCACACACACACACACACACACACACACACACACACACACACACACACGCACGCACACACAACATTCAATGTGTCTAGACACCTGTATCTGGCATCATTGATTCCCTGGACTTTCTTTCATCTGCAGACATTCACAAAGTTACTTTTAAAGATACCCTCTTTCTTTCTTTCTTTCTTTCTTTCTTTCTTTCTTTCTTTCTTTCTTTCTTTCTTTCTTTCTCTCTTTCTTTCTTTCTTTCTTTCTTTCCTTCAAGCATTTATCCATCCATCCATCAATAGATTTCATATTTGCCAAAAGGTGCTTCCAAACATTTTCCATTTCCCATGACAGAAAGTGAGGGAATGGCGCTTCCATTAAGGAGATTTATTAAGTAGGAAAGATGAGATGAGACAAGAGATGGCTTATATGAAACAGCAGGTCGAGAGAAGCTTTCTGGAGGTCAGTTAATATCGGTGAGCTTAAAACTCCTGCTGCTGTCAGTCATTCTGAATTCTCATGTTGATTAGCTCATCAGAAATGTTTTCCTTTTTTTTCTTTAGGGGGTGAGGTGCATATTATTCCTACATAACTGCAGCATATTGCAGTGAAAGAATACCCCATGTTCAAGTCGCTAATGAACAATCGCATTCTTTATAAACTATTAATACACAATGGGCAGGAAATCAGGATCTCAAAGTTAGCATAATATACAGATAATACGATTATTTTATCCCTATAACACATTTAGTTGAAAACTGGAAAAATAATCTAGATATTTAGCAATTCTAAGGCATTAAAGCTCCCTGGCTTTTTTTCTGCAACCCCAGTGACTGTATCTTCTGTGCTCAAAAGAACTTGGTCCACTCAGAGGCATGTTCATGGGCATGAGACTACTCAATGAATAACACCTAAAATGTCATGAGCTCTGTTTTCAGGCTGCTCCATGTAATCAATAAAGCAAACATCTGTCTCATAATAGTGGTCACAGATGTAAGTGTCTTAGGATACCATCATTAGTGGAATGCTCACATTGCCCTAAAAACGTACTTGCCATTTCATATAAATGACTTAAAGAGAAAACTTAAATAAGTCTGTTTAATCAATTCTAATAAAATGAATGGCACTATTGAGTTTTTGAGTGTCTGTGGTAGGTGGTGAGCGGCATTGGCTGAGCTGCGCTATTGGAAGATTTCACAAATGCTGCCTTCAGGATCGCTCTTTCACCGCTTGCATTATATGGAAAGTATAGAAAGTCAAACTTTCATGACACATGCTTCCACACTCATTTCACACACACACACACACACACACACACACACACACACACACACACACACACACACACACACACACACACACACATATACGTACAATATACATCTTACCCAGTGTAGCAGGTGTGAAGAAGGCAAAAAGGAAGAGTAGTTGTGTTGCCCACATGACCCCCCTTGACCCCAATGACTTCTGTTCCATGTGTCTACTAGGGCTCAGTCTGACACACCTCAGAGCCATGGAGTTCTCCTCTGACAATCATACCTACAACACATAAAGAAGAAATCTCTGTAAGTATAGATAGATGATAGATAGATAGATAGATAGATAGATAGATAGATAGATAGATAGATAGATAGATAGATAGATAGATAGATAGATAGATAGATAGATAGACAGACAGACAGACAGATATCATTAATACACTTATTCCATTAGCATGGATGTTAGTGAACCATGTTTTGTGACTCTGTTAATTCTATGTTCAGGGCTCTCGAGTCTCACGCATTTACTGTAATACACACACGTTTCAACCAGTTCACAAGCTCACACACCACACATTGTATTTCTCACACTGTAAGGGAGAACTTGTCCCTCTATATTGAATAAATGGATTAGGCGAAGGCATACAGCGGGAAGTTCTCTGCCGAGTTTATAGCTGTCGCAAAGTATACAGAGTTAAATGCCATCGAGCAGCCAATCAGAAATGAGAATTTGTTGTTTGCAGGTAAATTATGTGATCCCGCTGCAAAAAGTATTGGTAAATATTCAACATGGATGTGCACACACACACACACACACACACACACACACACACACACACACACACACACATGAAAATTTTAAGAGCAAGATGCGATGAATGATTGGTTATCAGATTTACCAGTTGTTATTTCTATTTGTACTAATCAGTTATGAACAACAGGTCAATCTGAACTGCTAGCATAAACAGAATAGTTACAGCGTGTTGATTTGTGATTTATTTACAAATCTAATCTAAATCAAATATACAAATCTAAGCGTAACTCCATGATTGATTCAGGCCCCAAACTATGTGGATATGATTTAGATAAATATTTAAAAATGTTAGCCACAGCGTTTGCATATTTGCTAATTTTGTGCTGCATGCATGTTTGTAAAACTGCCACCTGATTCTAAACATTTATACATCAACCTGATTGTAGAAAAGTCCTCCATGATAAGACATTATATAACAGCTACAAAATTCCAAGTTTGTCAGGCATTTCTGACAAACGCCTGAAAGGTCTGGAGACCGCAACGCACCCGTAAATCCATTTCGTGCCGCGTAAAGAAAGCATGAGCGATCGATTTAGTGTCATTTAGAGCGAGGCAGTGTCGTGTGAGTCATCAGAAGAATACAATTATAATAATTAATGCAATATGACACACACTATTGATCATCAGTGTGCATATTTGTTTGTGTGTGTGTGTGTGTGTGTGTGTGTGTGTGTGTGTGTGTGTTTATGAAAAAGAAAGGAAAATAATGTGACAATATAATGCAGACTGCCATTAAGTCTGTATGGTACACACAGTACAAACACTAATATACTGTACACACATACACACTACACACAAATAGATGAATGCACAGATGCACACACGGACACACACATGTACATGTATTATATTTCTACCATTACTGCTGTGATAAACCAAACAGCCTTCCACAGGCTTTACACACACACATACACACTACACACACTTAAATCATTATATATGCCCTGAGCATCTTTAAACGTACCTGATAAAAATCACGTCCTTTTAGCGCTGCCTCATTAAACATACATAAACCCAGAAAACTGGGATTTTAAAGACGTTTTTCTCGCGCACACTGACAGCACACTTGGCCTCTCTGTTTGCGTCTCTGTCTCACACGGGCGCACTCGACACCCTGACAGCTTGATTGATGCTTGCTTAACTAAATCGAACAGCAAGGTTTGGACCAGATGTTCCACATTACAAACGGAGACATATGCACGTCGCTGCTGAATCTGCATGCATGTGTGTGTGTGTGTGTGTGTGTGTGTGTGTGTGTGTGTGTGCCGCTTAACCAGAGTCAAAACAAAACCAAAAAAAAAAAAAGCGGGTGTGCATTTGTGTCTAATTAACATATGCGCATGCCTTTAAAGATACAAAGTGTGTCTCTGACTGTGACCTGTGAACATATGTTCATCCCACTGGACCATTATTCGAAATGTTTAGCACAAATCTATTTTGCAATATGCTTATAGTAAGGCCTTAATCCCCCCCCCTGCTTTATTTTCTTCAGGGTGGCCATCACGCTTGAGTTGACCAGCTAGCAAAAAAAAAAATCACCACAATGTTTAAATTAGGGACAATAAAGTATACAATATATATACATATACAAAAGAATTTGTGGACACCTACTGTAAGCTTGGTATGAGCTTTTTTTTTTTTAAACCGATTGCACAATTAGTTAACATTTGCTGTTATAATAACCTCTACTGTTCTGGTTAGATGTTCCACTAGATTTTGGAGTGTGCCTTTGGAAATTTGTGTGAGATTTATTCTATTATGCTACAAGAGTGTTAGTAAAGTCGGGTACTGATGTGGGTGAGGTGAAGAGGCCTGGGGTGCAGTTAGTGTTCACATTCATCCCAAAGGTGTTCAGTAGTGTTAAGGGTCAGAGCTCTAAAGCAGGATCTTTCCATGTAAAGTGTATCTTCATGGAGTCTTTGTGAACTTTGTGTAAAACAGGTTTGGGTCTCCTAGTTCAAGTAAAAGGAAAATTTTATGCTACTGCATCCAAAGGCATCCTATACAATTATGTGCCTTCAACTTTATGGAAATATAGCTGTAATATGGCTGGAAAAGACAGTTTTCTTAATATTTTTGTTCATATTGTGTAAAAAAAAAACATTTGCTCGACCCTCTATATCACAATAAAATAAAAATCTAAGTCAAATTGAAAAACAAAAATGACTAAAAAAAAAATTTCAAAAAGAGAACAAAAATAGAATTGAAGAGCATATTATTGACAGTACAACATAAATCTAATGTCTGCAAAAAATGAAATAAAATAGAATGTACAATAAAAATAGAGATGAAATAAAAAAAATAGAATTTGTATTATTATTATTATTATTATTATTATTATTATTAATAACAACAGCATTTTGTTAAAATATGTTTTTTAAATGACATTTTTGTATCAATCTAAAAATTATTTTGATGTCTCATGCTTAACATTGTCCACTTGTATGATGCATTCCATTATATATTAAGCAAAAATGTCTTGCATGTCTCTCTGTCTTCCCAGAGAAGAAAAGCTAGTTCACACATTTTTTTTCTTTGCTTTAGTTAACAGCGTTATGGACTGACGAGGTCACCTTGACACTACAACCCTATTAGCCAAATTATAGACTGAAGGAAAATCATTAGTGTCCTTAATATCCCCATTCCATCAGCATGGATGTTAATGCTAGTCAATCCTCTTTTGTGTATTTGCTCTATACCTTGCTACTCATTGGCAAAAATAACCTTGTAAACCTTTGACTCTGCAGTCTGGGATTAATGAACACATTTTTGAATAGTTTAAATGGAATATTTAAATTCTGAAATGCTAATAAACCACAGTTTAAAGTAGCCACTAATTCTGTGCATGTATTTCTGTTCACAGCTAGCAGCTAATCTTCTCAATTTATACTCCACTCAGTAATATTATCCAGTCATAGCTTGATGAAATATATCCAGTGTACGCTTCATTTTGCTGTGATATTAATTCATTAGACTTTGTTAGTGTAATGAGTTCTTTAGCAAGTTGAAGGTTCTTAGTTATCCTGAAGAGGGTTGTGTTTAAACATTTGGGAGCCCTGATGTGAAAATCTGAAAATCTTTAAGGGTTATAATCTCTGATACTTTTTAAAAGTGAGATTTATGTTATTTATTAAAATTGGAATATTCTTAATCATTGTGTAAATGGATAACTGATGAGCTTCACCATAAACTGAGGTGAACAGCGGACAGACGTTTTGACCCTGGTTAAACGTACAGTAACTGTGTAATCGTTCAAACTGATTGAAGCAAATAAATGTAATAAACAGGAAAGCCACAGTATAAATCTGTATCCTGGACTCACCTGTGGCTATTGAGAGTAAATATTTTCACCTTGAACAATACACACACATAAAAAAATTCCAGGAGTATCGCAGAGAAGCTTGTATCGTTATTATCTGTTAGTAGCAGATAGAAAGACAAAGCAATAAACAACCAATGTGCAACCGAGGTAAAAGCTTTTGGTGTGAAACAAACAAAAACTGCCATACTTTACTGCATTAACCTGCACTGCAACTGCACTAGTTAAGGTAAATAAAGGATTTGCATTTGTTTTTATATGAACCAGTACAAAAAATAACCTCTGACATCAGTCCAAATGCTTAAGTGTGATATTTTAAAAGCTGTGAGTCAGATCTTCAACAAACTCCAACATGGCTACCACAGACACTAACATTCTGCAGCATTTACCCAATGTTCACATATAAGATTCAAACAACTGGCATCTGTTAAGGGAGGGATATAGTAGTTAACATCAATGAGTTTTTCAAACTTGGAAGCAAGAAAAATGGGAAATAGCAAATAACTGAGCGCTTGAACAATGTCCAAACTGTGATGGCAAGAGCATATCCACAACAGCAGGTCTTCTGGGGTGTTTCCTACAGTATATTCAGTGGTTAGTACCAGAAAATGGCCCAAGTAAGGACATCTAGTGAACAATTGACAGTATCTTGGGCAACAAGGTGCATTATGAGAACAGATGGAGTTGGTATGATGGAGGTGGTATGATGCTCTTGGCGATGTTCTGCTGGGAAACCTTGAGTCCTGGCATTTATATATCTGTATTTATACATCCTGTCATTGTAAGTTTATCCCTAATGAGTAAACCGGTCGTGACTGGGGCAAGGAAAAACTCCCTGAGATGGCATAAGAAAGAAACCTTGAAAGAAACCAGACTCAAAATAGAACCCATCTTCATCTGGGTGGTACCAAATGTCCATTTAGATACCACAAACACCTTCAGAGGTCTTGACGAGTCCATGCCTTGACAGGTCAGAGCTATTTTGGCAGACCAAGGGGGATCAACACAATAAGAAGCAGCTGGTTTTAGCTGCATGTTGTGAATAACGTAAATACAAAACAAACTAAACAAACAAAATATGCAACTATCCACATTTCAAGCTTATTCATTTGAGTTTTTTAAGTTTTTATGCTAAATTGTTATTTAGCATAAGGTCTGCCTACATGGATATCTTTCTATACTGCCTCCTGAGAGGAGACTAATAGACTAATCTCTTAACGAAAGAAAAGTTTTAACAGCTTGAAACAAGTGTTTGAAATGTTGCCAGGTTTGTGAATGTTCTAATCATATTAGCACCTATAAAAAAATATTGATTTGAATCAAGTTGATGAAACAGGGGCTTGTGTGTCTATGAAACGGAACACTGATCCCACTGTAGCCTCAGATTCCTTTTCATGGCTGACAGGAACTCAACATGGTCTTTTGATGTTGCAGTCCATCTGTTTTAGTTTGGTATTTTGTGCCTGCTGAGATGCTTTTCTACTCACCAGAGTTGTCGAGAGTGTTTGAGTGGTTGTAGAGTATTTAAGTTTCTGACCTCTATGAAAAATCCAATGAAATCAGCCAGATTGGAAATACTCATATACGTCCCTGAGCCCATTCTGATGTCTGGTGTGAACATGAGCTGCAGCTCTGGACCTGCATCTGCATGATGCTACGCATTGCCCTGCTAAAGTTCAATTCGCTGACTGGATAACTGCATGAATAAGCGACGGTGTTCTTAATAAAGTGGCCAGACCGTGTATTCCGTGCAGCACTTTATCAATCTATAGTAATGTTCTCTAAGAACGGTCGCTGCATTCCAGTGGTTGCCTGGCAACTCTGGCATCCACTGGAGTGCCTTAAGGGGTGATTTTTATTTGTGTGCATTGCTTATAGAATATGTGGTTTTGTAGCAGTTATACATTCATCTGCAGAATCTATTAGCACTTTTATGAAGAAAATCAGCAAAACTGGTACATGCTTATAAGAACGTTACTTTTCCCACATCAGATTTGGGATAAAATGCTACTGTTTAACAAAAAATATTCTTATGCTGTACATATTAAATCTAACATTTTTTTAATAATAAAATAAGTAAAAATTGTTTTTTTTTATTTCCTATATATTCATCAGAATCTGATTAGGTAAGCTTTAAAATGAACAAATTGTATTTTTAATCAAGCCTTAAGCACTTACAAACATGTGCATGTGCACAATAAACACAATCAAAATCACAAACATGAACAAAAGAAACAAAGATAAGAATAAAAGTGTAGTTTTTTGGTATAAACTTTAAACCTGACACTTACTGCAACTTTAACTTTCACACACAAAGTTTTTTTTACACAGCTTTATTGTACATATTTTGTTTCTAATGCATCAGAAAAAACTTACCTCAACAATGATGGAAATGTAACGAATAGACATTTGGTGTCACCCAAATGAGTCTGGTTCATCCTAAGCTTTCTTCCTCATACCATCTCACAGTGTTTTTCCTTGCACTCTCTTGGTCATTTAGGATAATATTATAGGGTGTCACTAATTTGTATTGCTAAAAAATAAATTCCTAATTTGTTTTATTCTGTAAAGCTGCTTTAAAGCAATGTCTATTGTTAAAAGCGTTATCTATTTAAAATGTAAATCAAATTCAATGTAATCAATTAAACTAATGACTAATTTAAATAAATGCAAATAAATAATAAAGAACAGATCAAATAACAAAAAAAAATTACATTTAATAAAAAAACCAGATCATTCTAGCACAATTTTTATACTTGCTAAAGGAAAAAAATTAATTGTGAATATGTAAAAAATAAAATTAATTTTCAAAAAAGTATCGAAGCAAGGAAACACCCTTTGGCTGTTATATGCTATCTGCCAGTTAAAATGTCACAGATACAGAGTAAAAAAAAAAATTGTTAAAGCATATGTCGCAAATGCCAATTTGCTTTTTGCTCTACGACCTCAACCCCTGGCCCCTAAAGTGCTCTGGGTTTGAGTAAAGACAGACGCAGTGTCTCTTTCTTTTCTTTTCCTCTCACTGTCAATCTGCTAAACCCATTAACAAGTCCCGTACAGCGAGTCTTTCTTAATGTCCTCGACCTTAATGGACATCCTCTCTACTTTCAGTGCTTAACGTATGATCAGGAAGACGGAGGCTGGGCTGAGTGACAAAATGACACCATGTCATATGACAATATAACATACAGTATCAATAAATGCTATTCGAGTTGAACTTTTTTTTTTTTTTCACATGAAAGGCTTCATCAGAGAAGTCAGGATGCTCTTAGTGGTTTCTTCGAATAGTGCAACTTTCTGCAATATCACTATGATTCTAGGCAACACTTGCATAATGTATTATAGAGACTTTAATCGCACACCATTTCTTTTTTATTTGACCAATATTTTTAAAAAGTGTTTTTTTTTTAATAACTTACATCCCTTTTCTGTATCAGCCACAGAGAGATCTGAAGGTCTTGGTGTTTCACAGTGGCAGCTGTCCGTGAAACATGACACAACTGTACCCTCTGGCTCAATACACACAAAGAGATAGAAATCTTCACAGCAATTGTTATTTATTTATTTCATTTGTATTTTCGATTCTGTGAGCGTATTTCTAAAAAAGACATCTCCAACTGACAAATTTCCAATGACAATGATGAATGAATATTTTTAATCAATGACTAAAAATGCATCTCTATTTTGCTTGGTCCCTGAAAGGACTAGACACATACACACACACACACACACACACACACACACACACACACACACACACACATGCAGGATTGATAAGTGAAGTTCTCACCCCTCAGCTCATAATAGATTCTGTGTGTGTGACTCACTGCTACCCTATGCCGCCTGCCAATAAGCACAGCGCCCCGTCTGATTCATCTTTTATTGCTTTCCCTCTCTGTATTTTTAACATGCCACTTAGCATGAGCCATGGAGATAGAAATAGATAGAGAAAGAGAAACAGAGAGAGAGAGAGATCAATTCATATAGAGTGAGGATAATATGTGCAAATGCACACAAAGAGGCATGAAGACATACAGTATATACTGATAGTATACACACATGCACACAAAACTAAATACTGAGGGTACATGTGCATTCTCACAGAGCTGGGCATACAGAGATGCATTTAAAAACCTTTTTTCAATTGTAAATTTACTGCTCACTATTTGTATTGCAATATTTCTAGTAAGCAAGCAAAAAACCTAAATGAATCGTAAATGTGATCAAGTTTAGCCTGTTTGCTGATATTCATGATTTGTGATTTGTTCAGCTCATTTGCATATTGCACCCTTGTGTGATATCATTATTGCAAAAAAACTTTACAAGAGCATTCTGGAAGTTCCAGTGAGGAAAAAAAGAAATGGTAAAAGAACAGCATTCTGTTCATAATAAATGGGAACTGCCTTAGCCTTGTAGTTTCAGTGTAAAACTGATGATGCAAATATCAGACACTTTTACTTCTCACTCTCCAGTGTTCTGTATTGTTTAAAGACTATAATCACACCCTTGATATCACTAAAATGAGGATGGGTTCCCCTTTTGAGTCTGGTTCCTCTCAAGGTTTCTTTCTCATTACATCTAAGGAAGTTTTTCCTTGCCACAGTCGCCATGGCTGCTCATCAGGGACAAATACACACCATTCACCTTAATTGTTAAATTCTGTAAAGCTGCTTTGAGACAATGTCTGTTGTGAAATGCGCTATAGAAATAAACTTGACTTGACTAAACTGTCCTAAACTGACATTTGGAAGAAAGTGAGAAATTGTGTGTTTAAGAGTAAAATGTTCCTTAAAAAAGAGAATAACAGAAATAACCTTAGTTTTAGCAATTTTGCTCATACAATGTGTGTGTGTGTGTGTGTGTGTGTGTGTGTGTGTGTGTGTGTGTGTGTGTGTGTGTTTTTGTTACATTTGGGTTACAGAATATACTTTGCTGCTATAGATGTGATCCATTGCAAAAATGATCATTATTATCATGACCATGATTATAACAATAATAACGAAAATAATAATATGATAATAATAAAAATGATGATGAGGGTAAAGATGAAGATGATAATGATGATATGTTTGTGATGGTAAAGATAATAATAATGATAATAATAGTGATTATGATGATGATGATATTTGAATACTAGAAATAAGAGAAATAACAAATAGGATTTGAAATAAGATGTTTATAATATCCTAAATAGTTTTATAGATTTGCAGAAGAATATTTAATTGTGCGAGACCTTATAAAAATGGATTATTGATAATAATAAAAATTAATAGGAAAAAAATGCAATTAAGAATTACAATTAAGCGTTAGAAAAATAACAATAATGAATTGAGAAAAATAACGTCTGAGATTTTTTTTTCTTGCCTCATCAGAGCTGCATTAGACAGCAATAAACAATTATATTTATAAATTAATATGAATATTACACATATATATATATATATATATATATATATATATATATATATATATGTCAATCCAATAAAATATTTAATTGCGATAATGTCATGATTGTCACGAGTTGACTTGTGATTAATCTCAACTTAATCACACATTTTTATCTGTTCTAAATAACAGCTACCTTAAATAAAATACTTTTCAAGTTTTCAACTTTTCCAATTAACATGGACATGGACAAATATTGATGCGTTATGGAAATGTATTTTTATTATTAGTGAAACCAAACTCAACATAGAGCATGAAGACAAAATATTACTGAAATGTTTTAAAGTAATTATAGTGTTTTAAATTACATAAATAATCAGGACACCAAAAGGAACTTTTGCTATGTTTCCACACGGACGGTTTTAATTGCCGGATGTGTGCATCTTGGTGGATTTTGGTATATATCTGAGTAAAGAAAGGATGTTGTTAATAAATGTGTGTTGCTTAGAAGATTCAAATTTTGCCTCTTATATTTAATAATATTCATTTATTTAAAATTTTGATAGAAATGGTCAAACAGAACTGCGTGCTGCATTAATCGTACATTAATAAAATACGTGTCATCACATATACTGTATATACACTTCAGTAATGCTGACTGCACCCCAGGCCTCCTCACCTCACCAACACCAGTACCTGACGTTACTAACACCCTTGTGTCTGAATGAGAAAAGATTTCAACAAAATCTAGTGATCATACAGTAAATGGGGACTAAATGTGGAATGGGATTTTGAACAGCACAAACTTTTGTCCATATATTGGACCTTCAAAATCCCAAATGGCCAGGCAACTAATCATTTTGAAAGATCTAGCCTTATTAACTAATTATGGCACCCATTTATTACCCAGCATGCTAACCCTGAATCAGCAAACCGAACCAAATAATTAGATTTCATTAATTATGCAGAATGATTGTTTTCTAAAAAATGCAGGGGTTTTTCTGTCTCCACTACTGCTTCATAAGCTGCCTGTGTCAGAGCCAGACTGTGCGTTGTGTTGCGTTGCGGCATTGTGCGAGAAGACAGGGTGAAGCAGAATAAGACAGAAATGCGGCATGAGAGAAGAAGAGAAGGAGTGTGGTCAAGAAAACATCTTTTCCTGAGTGTTAATGCACTACTCTGGCTTTCCTGGCAGTATCAAAAGCACAGGGCGCCACAGTGCACACACACACTCTGACACACATACATACACACACACACACACAAACACACACACACACACACACACACACACACTCTCTCTCTCTCTCACATACACACACACACACACACACACACACACACACGAGACACAGAGAATATAAGAGCAAAAGCAGCATTCTTGTGATAAAATATTCAGGACTGCTGCTGTGTCAGTACAAAGGCGGAACACGGCATTGCAATGCATTATGCTTTCGATGAGAGCACACACACACACACACACACACACACACACACGCATGCACATTGAAATTCGAACAACATTTACATATGTACCCTGTATGCAAATTAAGAAATTCATTATAATCTCCGTTACTCTGTTGCGTGCAAGAAAACAACAAACAAACAAAGGGTTCTATTCCTTTCACCTCACAGTCCTACATGGTGTCAGTTTCTGAATGTATTTATTAAATAGGTCTGGTTTGATTCATGTTGAAACGCAATACATTACAGTGTTCCTTCCTTTTTTGATAAAAAAATAGAACAATGAAACAAACCCTCTATCCCATATCCCTAGACACACCCGTCTCTATAGTGAGGTTCGGCTCATTGTTTGTTGTCACTATCAAAGTATAAGTACAGATTTAATGTATGATCCCACCAGTAGTATAAATAGCAAATAAATAAAATGGAACAGTAAGGTTATGCTGCTATGGTTATGCAACACTGTACAGGTAAAAAAAAAAAAAAAAGCAATCCTGGTGTGTATCACTGCAAAAGGCATTTTATTAAAAACAAATGATCCAATAGCCTGAGGAAAGATAGGATGCATGTAATATGATACAGTGGAGTCATTTACTATATACAAATATGCAAATGGAAAACTAGGGCTTAGTGTTTAGTTATTGGGTGAAAGCTGGCAGTTGGCACTTTGGAGTTTTTCCTTGCCATAGTCGCCACCGGCTGCTCATCAGGGACAAACATACACATAAAGAACATCTTATTCATTCTTTATCACCACATTATCTGTGTAAATCTGCTTTAAAATGTTCATTGTTAAAAGCGCTATACAAATAAAAATGAATTGAATTGAATTGAACTGCAGCTAATATATACTAGGGAATGGTAAGTGATTAAGTGTGCATCAGATACAGGTTGGCATTTGTATATCGATGCATAGTTTTTGCATCAGTAAAAACCTGATTTTTTTATATAAAATTATTAAAAGATGCGCTCTACTTTTATTATTTCGAAAATGACCAATAATTTGTGACCAGTATTTTAAATATAGATTGATTTCTCATCACTGAACCATTTCTCAAGACGAATCACAACACTACAGAGTGTGACCTGAGAGTCAAATAGAATACAGATTAACATGGCAGAGGTAGAGCTGCATCTTGCTTCATCTTTTTTCTCTACTTTTTGCACTACAAGTGCAATATTGTTGCAATTGTAGTACACGTGCTCAGGGGTGAATCATATCACACTGCATCAGGAGCTGCTTTATATGTAATTTTAATGTATCGTATCATGTCTGTTGCAAATCGCATTAGCCTCAGTTATGGAGATGCACTTTCCATACACGATTAAAACAAATGAAAATAGTCATGATTTACGTTACTATAAACTTCTATTCAGCTCAGAGAGGCTTTTCTTCACTGACCTCTCTTATCAACGAGGCATCTTTGCCCTGCAGAACTCCAGCTCACTGTGTGAACTTTAGAGATTGCTATGTGTGAAAATCCAAAGCGGTCAGCAGTTTCTTCTCAATCCTGGCATCAACAACCACACCATAAACAGTGTCACAGAGACCATATATTTAATATATACAGAATCTTCGACATACAGTGTGACATACATTATATTCTTTTATATTTTATTTTATTATTCTTTTTTTAAATGAGGGATAGGATGTGCATTGAAAATGTATTCATGTAATATCATGAAATTTAGGCAAAAGAAAAAAATAATCCATGTGTTAAATTTAATATGTGATGTCACACTCCACAAAGCTCCTATAAGCGAAGACATTTTGAGCTTCAAGAATTTAGGAAAAAACTTAAGAAAATAAAATAATATTATTGTGGAATAATTGTTTACAGTCTTTTACCTTCTGTACCTGTATTATTGCAAATTGTTAGGGTTGAATTATTTTACTCACAGGAATTCAGACCCGTCCACTTTTCCTGTTGCCCTGTTTACCTACAGCTGAACACAGTCATGATACTCCATAATACAGATACCCAACAGAATCCTAACAGACTTAAAATAATTCTTTTATTTTATTCTGATTGAACAAATCGGATAAATCGATTTCCATTCTGATAGTGTCATGATTTTTTATCTACAGAAACCCAACAGTGTTCTTCGGTGACAAAATAATATTTATATTCATTCATATAGTGTTTATTTCTTAGTAATAAACAGTTTTTGTGGAGGTTGGGTGTTTGATTACGTTCAATGTGGCCTGTTATTCTGTTATCATCATTTTATAAGACAACTGTAGTTGTGAGAATGGTTTAACATTACATAATATGCATTATATAATATTATGATGAATACCTTCCTTTAAAAGAAGCCTTTTAATGCCAAAAAAAGACACACCTTATGTACGATGCATAAAATAAACACCAAGAAGAAGCTTAAAATGTTGGTTTTAGTCAAATCTGAATTTAAATCTGCAGTATTTTAATATCACTTACTGAAATTATATTATTGAGATACTGGATATTCTGGTCTTCTCCAAATGTTGCTATAGTTTTGTTCTGTTTATTTTGTTATAAATGTCTGCATATGTCTAATTGTAAGTGTAAGTTGTATAAGAAAAAAGAATTTAAAATATATAACTTTAAAAAACTGCCTTCATATGAAAAATAAATAATTCAATAATTAAATAAATTAATAAAGTATCCTGATAAAGTCCTTGTACTGACCTATATTATTTTAAATTGTTATAAAGCTTTTAAAATACTAGAATATTATTTAATTATTATAATTTTTTCGCTCATTAAATTCAACTTGTCTTCTAGGTTTTTTTTTTAAGGTTTTGAGACTTGGATTTTAAACCCGTTTGCTTCAAGTGACCAGTCCAATTTGGTAATAACTGTAATAACTCAATAATAAATATCATTATGTTAATAATAGATTTCCAGCATTGCAACTACATAAAAAAGCACAAAGCCCCTGAGGGTTGAACCTGGTTAAAATGATTCCTGAAATTGTATTGTGTTACTAGCCGTTATTATGAATCCCACAAACATTTATTTCTGAAAGATTGTGCAGTCTGTGTTAAATCATGAGCTGCGGCAGGAACGTCCTATTGGAAATCTTTTCGTCTAATCTGTGTGGAGCTGTGTACAGGGAGGTAGATGTGTTATCTTCTCGATGTAGGTTGCCTAGTTTACAGGAGGAGGAGGAGGAGGAGGAGGAATGCAATTACTGAGGTGCTCCCAGCCTACTATAGACGTGGCAGAATGGTTTCTGCGTCCAGAATCTCAATCAAGTCGCATGTCTTCACTGAGCTCCCAAGTTGGAAAGTTTCATATTTAGCTGTATTTCTGGGATACGAATTGTGAGGTTAGAGATTTGCAGAGCATTTGAACCCCATCAGCATGCACCAACATGTTCCCCCCATCTCCAAATACGATTCTTAAATAACAATGTTCAGAGCCTATGGATGCTGAACTGCTTCTCCCACTTCTCTGGTAAGATTTATGTGAGGAATAAAACAGGAAAAGGTGTGTTGTGGTTTTGTGGTGTTATGTTGTAATTGCTGCTTGAACAAAGTTGATGATTAATATGTAGTTAATAAATGCAAATCCCTGCATGTCCCAGCACATGCACTGTATGGACACCTGACCATAAGATTTAGTACTTTTTGAATATCTTCTGGAGATTTCACCCAAAGAGTGTTAGTAAAGTAAATGCTTCCAGCACAGGTTGGGTCTTCTAGTTCAAAAGGAAACTAGGAAAAATCTAATGAAAGAAAAATTTTACCACATCCAAAGACGTCCTTTACAGTTGTGTGCCTCCAACTTTGTGGCTAGTTTGGCTAATTTGCTTATTTTGTATTCTTCTAACAGCTCCAACCAACAGCATGCTTCCTAATCAACATCACTCAAGGGTACACAGAGTATTTAAGAGTCGCTACATGGAAATGAACAAGAGCAACTGGTTTACATAAAACATTATTTCAAAAACAGATTAATTCAACTCTATTTCCATCTTTTAATAATCTGTTATTATTAAGCGAGAACAAGTAACTAAGAAGCCAAAATACACATCCTCTCACAGGAAAAACATCACCCTGCCTGAAACTGAGACAACAATAGCACATTAGAACGTAGGTATAAACCCTGAGATTTACCTTGTGGGTCAGCTTCACCTTCTGACCAATCAAACTGAAGCATTTAGCAGCAACATCCTCATCAAAAATGATTAACAAATCATTCAAAGGCCATTCTCTTTTGATAATCACCTCATTACTCCTAATTTCATTGACATTGTCCAGACTGTGCCAAACGACTACATTTCCCATAAACAACTGTACTGTCAACTACTTGTTTTTGCTCCACAATTGCTGACTCTCATTCATCATTCATATGTCATCACCCCCACTCGGATCATGTTTATCCATATTCACCTGTGTGTTCACCTGTGCTTTACTTCAGCAGTTTAGCAGTTCATGTACACTACAGAAATACGTGTGCAGAGTTTCATGCTGGGGAACAAACAGACAAATAAGAAAATCTTGCATTGTTTGTGTTTTAATAAAAAAAAAAAAAAAAAAACTTTCAATATGTCCGAAACATATTCTAAGATGCGATCCTTGAAACTGATTCCTGAGCCAAACAGGGCAACATGATTAGACGTGAATGAACTTGTAATTTAATTACCTGGTGAAGATCGGCTGATAATATCGCACTCTCCCCGGGTCATTAAGACAGAAGCGACCTGGAGACGTGTTGTGACTGCTAGCAACGAATGAGTGCAGACCGGCGTGAATTACTGCGATGTGCCATGGAACAATACGTCTGCTAATAACATTTAAATGCCAGGATGCTCAAAGAGCTGCTGTTTAAACACATTAAACACTTAAAAATATGGACTTTATTATTTAGGATTTGACTGTAGATAATGATTATCTTATGTTTCTGATTTTTGTTTTTGTAAAATAACAATTAGAACAGCCAAAATATATTACTAAATTCCTTCATTTAATTCTTCTGTGTTTATATATATATATATATATATATATATATATATATATATAAAAATATATATATATATATATATATATATATATATATATATATATATATTTTTATATATATATATATATATATATATATATATATATATATATATATATATATATTATTTTTATATATATATATATATATATATATATATATATATATATATATATATATATATATATATATATATATATTTACATAACTAGGCCTTTTGTATTTAACTGGATTCATTTGGACATAGCTTTCATACACCTGACCATAAGATGGGTATGTGCTTTCAGGACATCTTATTCTATCTCAGTCCCTAAATTCTATATTTAGTCCCCATTTGCTGTAATAATACCCTCCACTCTTCTGAGATGTTCCACTAGATTTTGGAGTGTGCTTGTGGAGATTTGTGCTCATTCAGCCACAAGGGTGTAAAGTAAAATCAGGTACTGATGTAGGTAAGGTGAGGATGGTTGTCAATGTGAAAAAAATAATCCCAATGGTGTTTAATAGGGTAGAGGTCAGAGCTTTATAGCAGGCCACTCAAGATCTTTTACTCCAACCCATGTTAACCATATCTTGATGCAGCAGGTTTGAAGTCAGGTGTACCAATACTTTTGTTCATATAGTGTAAGAAGTGCAGATCACTACACTAAAGATCACGTCTATTCAAAAGCAGAGAATGCTTTAGTATAGCAGTAGAAATGTTAAAGGAGTACTTTCACTCAAGTCATATGTAAGTACTTAGCAGGAATGTTAAAGAATTGACAGCAACAACAAAAATACAATTATTTTAACTTGCAGTTTTTTCCCCACCTTTTCCATTCCATTCATTCAGGGCTTAATGATGATTTCCAGCCCTGTTTGTATACATACACAATATTCAACTTAAGAGTTAAGAGTTGATTGGCACTTCAGCCACTTCCATATCAGAAGGTCAGTTTTTCTGTAACGCCTGTAAAAACGCCATCGAGTGGCACGATAAAGGACATATGCAATCAGTGTGGGCACGTTGACCGAAGCAGCGACGACAGGCAAACGCTCCTCATCAAGGCTGGAGCAGTCGCTGCCTGCGGCGTCCTGACGTCTGAGTGGCCACAATCAACAAACGCTGCTGTCTCCAATCAACAATCACTGTTCATTTCATTTAACAATATTTATATTCCATTTCCACATTTCCTTAACACACACACACACACACACACACACACACACACTTTATTGTTAAAAGCAAGTCATATATGCGTCTAAAGGTTTTTCTAAATTGTTCTGAAAATAACTGATCTGCAAAACATTTGCAAATGTTTGTACCCCCCAACCCCGTACTTAAATGTCATTAAATTCTGAACACAATGTAGTGAAAATGGTGTGAAACAATGGGGTGACATTTTTCAAACCGCGAGCCAAAAATCTGCAGGGATTCTCCGATCAATACAAATAATATTTATTTACACAAGTGTAAATTTATCAACACACTGGACACCGATTCATTTCATTTATTTATTTAACTGTATTAGCCATTTTGTCTCTTATGTCTCTCATTGTATGTGTCAGGGAAAAAAATTATACTTAAATAGACTATTTGGACAAAGTACTGGGATTGATCTTTTTGAGTAGCCTGCAATAGAGCTCTGGCCTCAACCATATTGAAAACATGTGGGATGAATGTGAACCCTGACTGCACCCCAGGCCTCCTCACCTACATCCCTACCTGACTTGACTAACACCCTTGTGACTGAATGAGCACAAATCTCCACAAACACACTCCAGAATCTAGTGTGGAACATCTTCAGAGAAGAGTGGATGTTATTATAACAGCAACAGCTAAATGTGAAATGGGATGTTCAAAAAGTTCAGGCCAATCTGATGGGCAGATGTCCACAATAATATGCTGATATATTAAGGCTAATCAATAAGATAATAATCGATAATGAAATTCATTCCGTTATCGATTAGATGAGCTGCTCAAGTTACGGGTTAGCGTGACCGTCAGATAACACAGCCGCTTGGGAAAATGTCGTAGAGTACATTTTATATTAAAAGCAATAAAGAAGACTGGAACCTGCGAGGTATTGTGTGGGATGGAAGTAGCGATGCAGGAGCATGTGAAAAGAAACCACACTGGTGTCACGGATGAAGGTGAAACAACAGCACGGTTAGTAAAAACTGTAGAACCCTCATCATGTGAAAATGGTACAGTTTAATGAAGTGCGATTTTGTAAACTGTTTGTTTGTAACTTCGGGAAAGTCGCACTGGATCTGTTCTGTCGTGACTCGTGAGCTTCAGGTTGTGCAATCAGCTCACTCAAGACATCGTGATGAATTCAATTAAAACGGTGCGAACAAACACCAAATCTAAAAGCAGCAAATAACAGCAGCAGTAAACGATTATTTTTCTGTCACTTTTGTTTTCAGCGAATGATTATGCATTTGTACACCAATGTATATTTTTTCCTTTTTTAATTAAATCTGTTAGTTTGCTGCGTTTCTCTGTTTTATTCTCTTTTTATAGCATTTGTCTACTACAACAGTAGCTTATCTGTTTTCAAACGTGATTTATTGCGACTTTACTACGATCAAATGCTTGTTTTCAATGTTAGTGTATTTCAATTATGCATATATCATTTAAATATTATACAAAATTAAATTTGTATTATTAAATTAAATATGTATTTCTGTAACCAAAAATTGTCAAAATAATGTTATATTATATTTTATATTATCATTTTATATTATTTTGCATT